>NC_056728.1:1544310292-1544337700 GCF_019279795.1 Protopterus annectens
ACTCTTTGATGTCAACCAGTAGTGCTCTTCGCAGCACTCGCAATGTGCCCAATAATGACTCCTTCTGCAATTCGTACATGTTTTAGTAGCATATCTAAATATGATTGTAGACTTTTCTTTATAAGACCTGCTGCTCCTATCACTATTGGAATTGTCTGGGTATCTTTCTTCCCACATTGCTCTCTTTTCTGCCTGCAAATCCTGATATTTTATGACTTTGTGTCTCTCTGCACACAGGACACCGTAGTCACTGGGTGTGGTGATTTCAGGTCTATATTAGAACATCAACAAAGCTGTTAATCCAATGGCTTTTGAATCGGAAATGCCGGTAATAGAATTTGATTTTGTGGGGGGCTGTGCCCCCCACCCCTCACTAATTATATATGCCAACTCCAAGATTGCACTACAGTGAGGAAAGGGCAAATTTTCTGATCTTCACTGTACAACGATCTCACAAAACACACTTCTATTACTGCATTTTCGAGTATAAAGCCGTTTGTTTAATGGCTTTCTCAATGTTCTAATATAGACCTGGCAATTTCAATGATCAATGCTACTTTTGTCTTCTTTTCCTAAACCACTATATCTGGTTTTCTACCATCTATCTTTTGAAATGTCGGTAATGGATAATCCCATGTGATGTAGACGTCTTCATTTTCTATGATGCTTTGTGGCTCATGTTTCCAGTGTTTTTCAGCCACTTCAATACCATAATGTTTGCAGAATCCCCAGTGCAACAGTCTTGCCACATTATTATGCCCTTCAGTATACAGTCCTTCTGCCATTAGTATGTCGAAACCAGCAACGAGGTGTGCAACTGTTTCCAATTTGGTTTTGCAAAACCTACATTTCTCTGTTTCTCCCATATGTTCAATAGACTTTGTAAACCAATGTGTACGTAGCCCACTATCTTGGGCTGCCAATATTAACCTTTCATCTCTTGGTTTGAATTTGCCTCTCCATAATCATTCCTGCATTCGTTCCTCATCAACATGAGGTTCTTCCAAAAGTTTTCTGCGCTTGCAACTATATTTATGCATTTTCCACATTTCTTGCCTTCTCATCTGATCCTTCACTTTACATTTTTTCTTTTGTTTTTTTGCACATTCAGTTGCTGCCTGATTTTTATCTACTTCTCGTTTGATTTCCTTTCCTGCTTGACACCGATATACTTCTGCTAAGTTAAGCAGAGAAGTCATCTTAGATTTATTCTCTTCATGTTTCAAAACTTTCACTACGTTTGGGTCTTGTGGGGTCAGCAGATATGTGTGGAGTCCCACGATTGCAGATCTATACATATAATAAATTTCAAGGAGGCCCATCCCTCCTTTGGAACGGGGAATATATAATCTTGGTATGCACTGATTTTTATAAATTATTTGGTGAGCATGAAGCATCCATCTTGTTTTCCTGTCTAATCTAGCCAACACATTTTGGGGCCAGCCAATCAGTTTGCAGCTTGGATTTTATTCTTAGATATCAGTGCTGTTTTCATGAATAATTTAAGTCTTCTGAAGTATTCCTTACTAAATTTTATTAACATTTGTTCTTGTTTAGTTGTTGATGCATGCATGCCATATGGCTGCTCAGGTAAAGAGGCAGAGTCAAGTCCAGACTATGGACCATGGCATTCAGGTGGGTGTTTCCTTTCTTCTAAAAAGTGATATGTGGTGCATGGTCTATTGTCACTGTTAATCAGACATCTTTAAATATTTGTTTTTAGAACAAGTATTCATATTATTGTTGGTAAAAGCCATGCCTGAGTGCTCACTGACACCTATTCAGTGATGTCATAAGGTATAAAGTAATGAATATTTATACATGTTTAACTGATTTTCATAAGATTTTCTATTTAGGTGGTGTGAATACAAAGTGTTATTTCATTATTTAACATGCGTTCATACTTTGCACTTTAATGAAAAAATGTTTCACATGCTTTTTTTTGTTTTATGCAATGTTTCCTCAGTATTACTATTACGTATTTAAAATGACTTACTATCACTTTCTTAGGCTACTGCACATCAGATTATTCATTTTCTCATACGCAAGAAGTTGTGTTCTCAGGGATTTATCATTTCTGCAGTTCTAAGGGTCGTTGTAACAGTGCTAGTTTACATGGCAGGATAGTCTAAATTTTTTTTATTTTTTAAATTGCATGTTTAGGATATTTGTAGCATTGCTGGATTGAAAGTCATGATAATGGTGGGTCCATAATTGTATAAATCAGTGCAATTTGATTGTTATGACCCACAACTTTCTTTCTAGATATCTCCTTAACTTGTAAGCAATACCATTGAAATCAAATACCTTGAGATGTTTGTCTTAGTAATGTTTTGAATAGAAATCTGAACTCATATAGTCTGCATTTGTTTTCTTTTTTTTTGCCTTGGGTAGTTAAACATTGACATCTCTGTGCAGAAATCTAATTGTAATTGTATGAATTGTATAGCTTGAATCACAGCAGGTGAAGGTCAGTTCTGTCGCATACGAGATCTTCTAAAGATAGGTAGATGAAGCTGCATGAGATCTGGAGGGGGTAACATGTGAAGTGATGACTTGCTGCAGTGTTGTGGCCTACCTGATGTAAGTGAACCTACATGCAGTGTTGTGGCCTACATGATGTAAGTGATCCTACATGCAGTGTTGTGGCCGACCTGATGTAAATGATCCTACATGCAGTGTTGTGGCCTACCTGATGTAAGTGATCCTACATGCAGTGTTGAGACCTACCAGATGTAAGTGATCCTACAGCACTGAACTCACAGTGCTGGAGGACCTTGAAAGAGAGGTTGTGCTGCATGTTGATGAACTCTGACTTGTCCTGCATGAATTCTGTTGTGTTTGTTCCCCACTAATAGTAGCACTGTATTCTTGCAAAACACTTGCAGTGTGAGGTAATTTGTCCTCACGTGTCCAAACAGTACCCCATCCTTTTCCTCTTCCAACACTGACTTCTGTCCGAGCCCTTTGCAGTGTACAAATGGAGATGGCCAGGAGTGCTTGGTGTACTACCATTGTACAGATCAATCCCTTCTGTCTGCCATTTCCATGTTTTGCTTGAAATCTTAGCATAGACAGTGCACTGAGCTCTAATAATGTCATTGCACATTAAATGCTGTGCAGCCAATGTTTTTCATGTTTCCTGGGAACAGCTGTGACAAATTTGTGTACCTGGCACCCCTTTGTACTGTTGTTACTCTGGACACAGCTGCATCTGAATTTCTGCTATTATCCATAAGGTGTTCCTGTGGGTTTGGCGATACTGCTGTAGAAGTAGATGAGTTTTCTACCTCTACAGCCTGTAGTGTAATGTCACCATGTATTTAACGTTTTGACCCAGTATCACTTCTTGCAAAGTTAATAACATGTTGAGGGGTGTGAGATTCTGCCATTAAATGTGGACACTGTGTGCTACTTTCCTCATGCTGTCTCATAAATATTACAATGTTATCATCATCTTCAGCAGCCATTTTGCTGGGGATATTCTCTAAATTTATCTGTATAGTGGAATTGTTTGTTTCTTCTGCTGACCCTGTGAAGAGATAATTGAATACATTACTACTTGGATTACTACTCATATAGTGGGGTGCACTAATATATGCTGTGTAGGGTATTATGGAGGACCATGCACACTGTGTTCATCAATACCAATATGTGCTGAAGTGGATGGTTCACTTGTTACTAATAATTGTCATATGCTAAATTTAATCACTGGATTTCAACTTTCGATTTTGTTTACATGTGGATGTGTGTTACTGTTGTGAAAGCAACCTTGCTGAACACATGTCTGTTGATACTGCAGCTGTGGGTAGCAGCCATACCACATATGATTATTCCAGTGTCATTGTCATCTGCCTCAAAATGATCCCCATGAGTGGAGAGGGGGCATTCCTCATCAGGTATTAATGATTGCTGGAGGCCCTCTAGCACAGCCTTGCCTTGGATCTTGCATGTACCACAATGTCATTGGAATTCTTCATGCTCTGTATTAATGTGTGAATCCTTCTTCCAACAGCATTTATATCCATAATTACCTGGCTCCATTTCTTTGCAATCTCAGCTTGTCTGGTTCCCCCTTTTACTTAAAAAGCATTTGCCATATGCCCTAAGGTCTGCAATAAGGATGCACTTCTCCTCATGGCTAAAGTTGTCCTTTGTCTGTCTGGATCCCTGTTGCTGCATCATTCATTTATCTAAAACAACGTGCCAAAGTAATATACTGAAACTTTTGCTCCACTTATCAGTCAAACCGCACAGCAATGAAAGTTTCAGCACAAATAAATTAAAGATTTGAGTACAAAAGCATGCATGTCGACATGACACATATTCATATATACATATTACAAGTCACAAATCAGTCATTAAAAGTTCTGATGTAATAACTTGTACAGCAGCACCAACAAAATTGTAGTAGTATTGCAAACACTTAACATTACACTATCATCTTATGCCATTGCTAATCGTTTGGTTTCCTTCCCTACCTCTTTTCTGAATTCAAACTATCATTTTTCATTTATGACTGACAGAAATCCCCAGTAAAATAGCATGCATCCTGACACAAAATATATTGGACAAAATGTAGAACACTGGACTTCAAGCACTTCAAAGTATGTACTTATATCTTGTGTATCATAATCAGTAAATGCCTCCACAAAAAAAATTCCAAAATGCCTTTCACATTGCAATTATTGCTTACACAATTTCATTCATGAATTCCTATTTATAAGTGACTCTCATATCATAAATAAATACACAAATCACTTGCATCTCACTATCAGATCTTTAAAAGGCACATTATTGCTAACAAACTTTGTTATCTAATATCAATAAGAACTCCTTTCAACTATATTCTCTTTTTATAATTGTTTTCTTACTTGACATAATTTGTAGTTTCTTAAAGCAGTTCCCACCTATCTATAGTGATCACAAGTTAATATGGTGGTCTTACAGTTATTCGCATAAATTCAGGGTCATTTCCAGTTGTATGCACATTAGGCTTATTTATGCTTAGGGATTGCAGTCATACATGAAGGTGTAAGACACCAATCCATGTAAGTACACCTCATGTACGTACTTGCAAATGCACTTGCTGCAGGGGTGGAGTATGCAGCAGTCCCCAGCATGCGTTAACTTCTTGTGTGAATGTGTGAACCACCCTAGTTACTCTCAAAAATCCTTATGATTCGAAAAAGGAAAATGGAATTAGATCTCATCATGTCTGCATGTTTATGAAGTGCAGCCACTGGCCATCCTGCATCCTGTGATACACCTTGTTACCTGACATCACTCAATATTTAGCATAAATCTATAAGGATTACACAGAGACATATCTTTATGTAGTAAAGCAAAATAAAAAAATAAAATCATGTAAATGGAAATGTTTTACACTGATGCAATACTGAAAAGGCCATGCTTAGACAAAGGATTCATGCATCATGATCAGGTTTACTATTCATCTAAAAATAACAAATGCAAATCAAAGAAGCAGAAATTAGATGTAGGCAACTTAAAAATAATGATTTCATAACTGAATTTTATTCACCATGGAAAGTAAATGTGAAAGTATTGCTTTAAAAATGTATGCAACAAAGCAATTTGGTTAAACCAAGCTTGCAAGGAATAGCAGTTTCACTAATAATGTCCCAACAGGGTAATTTGTTATGGTGATATCACATCCCGGAGTGCGTGGTTCCAAATGTGTTCACCACAGCCCTCGACTTACTTTCCTCATTCTGGTTCTGGAACTTAAAATGATGACAGCACCTGTGAAGGCAGGTGGCTGTGCTACATGCTGATCTAACAAGCAGCCCAAAATAATGCTCTACCTTCTTAAGGATTTTTACCTAGATAAGATCTAGTCCTGTGTCCATTGGTCAAACTGGAAGAATATTGACATCTGGCATGATTTAGCTCCCTGGACCAATCCAGATACAATGACTTACAGAAGCATAGGCCTGATCAGCTGGCTGAGAGGGTAGATCAGATGACAGGAAGAAGGCCGGAGATCTATTGTAAGTATTTCTATATATCTTTAAAAACATATCAAAGTATAGGTTTAAAAAGCATACTATATAAATATTGCATACCTGAAGGTATATCCTAGAAGAAATGTGTAACTGCAAATATGTATCTATATGTCGTTGTAATGCATGAGAAAGCATAAACATATCTGCATGCAGAAATGCATCTGTATACAAATATGGAATGTTTATGTGATGTCATACTTTTGTGTATAAATACATATGTATATGTATAAGGTTGGTCTTGTTGAATGTAGTGAGATACATACCGGGTTAGTCTCTAGATGATTACCCCATATATTGTTTGATCACAGGTAGTTGTCATTGACCTGCTGTAATATAGCCCCACCCATTTGTGTTTGCCCACCCATTAAGTTGAGTCCTGCAACACTCCCTTGCTTTGACATCACCAGTCACAACAGATATAATGCAGCCATTTGTAACAACAAGTAAGTTTCACATGCAGGCAAATGAAGATTGAAGAAGTCAACCCTTGGACTGCAAATTGTACCTCATTAACAGTGTCCAACCGTAATCCCCTGTGCTAACTACTTACTGCTTTGATTCATCCCTGGCTGTAATGTCATTTATGATATACTGAAATGCTTTATCTGCTTTGCTGTGTGGATTTATCTTGCTTGCTATTTTACTGCACTGCTAAATTGTTCTAATTGGCTAACATTATGCATTAAACCTATGCAATAAATTATTTGTTGTCTTAGCACCTTTGGCCCAGTTGTGACTGAAAAGGGTCTCTTAGCCAGACTTTTTACTCAGTTAACAAACAATTACATATGTGAAGTGATCTGTTCTACTCTAGATTTTGTCATCCATTCATAGTCTGAGGCTTGTGTCAGCTATACTCATATATGTATATGTACATGTATGTGTATGTATATGTGTGTGTGTGTGTGTGTGTGTGTGTGTGTGTGTGTGTGTGTGCACGTGTGTGTGTGTGTGTGTGTGTGTGTGTGTGTGTGTGTGTGTGTATGCGTATAGTTGTAAGATATACTATCAGTGACAGCTATGAAGATGATGCTGGTGAAATGAGTACACGTTGACAACATGAGAGTGACAGAAGACCATTAGGTACCGTGGGACTGGGTAAACTTAGTGCAGTTAAATTTGTGTTTTTTGTTTCTTGACAGCACTGGATGGAAAATGATGCTTTGCTGTTATGAATTACACTTGCAGTTTAAGGATCAAAAGAGCTTCTTGCTTTCAAGGACAAATTGCATACACACACGCGTGCACACACACACACACACACACACACACACACACACACACACACACACACACACACACACACACACACGCACACACGCACACATACACACACACACACACACATACACGCACCCATACACACACACATTATTATTATTATTATTATTATTATTATTGCTATTAACATTTATTTACTGTGAGATTCCCATTTTCAGCAGATGCCTGGAGAGAAAAGTTCCAGAGAGTTAAATAACATCAAATAAAACATTAGTGTAAATGTAGCAGTTAAAAAAGCATCTATACATACAATTTGATAGTGGAATACATGGGATACAATAAAGTATTAGGAGACACCAGTGATGTAAAGATATAAAGAAATTAAAAAAATGATGATTAAATCTGACAATCAGTATCTACAAAAGTATTAGATGTATAGTCTACTGTGCTAGCAAATAAAAAGATACAAGTCCACCCTAAGAGTGAGGAGAGGGTAGGTGTTAAGAGATATAGATTGTATGATGAGAGGTCAGGCTAGCAAGACTAAAGTATTTGTTAATAGAGGTCATGCAGTTGAGGTGCATGGGCATAGCCATGAGTTAATAAGAATTATTTTTGAGAAATGACTTAATTACATTGAGGCTAGATACAATTCTGATTAACTCTGGGATAGAGTCCCATAGTTTGAATGTGCAGTGTGAGCATAAACTTTATCCCATATATATATTTTTTTGTTTATAGATTTTAAGCAGGTTTTTGTCTTGAGAGCGCAGAGGGTGATTTGGGAGACAATGATCCTCACTCAACTCCCAATATGTTGCTAAACTCTGGAATAGTATCCCCACACAAATAAAACTATCTGACAAACTCAATAGTTTTAAACCACTGCTTAAATAACATCTTAACCAATCCTGGCCCTGTACATGCTCATCACAAGATTAAGACTTTGTGTTCATTGTACAATACTCTCCAAATACTCTCCTTAAACAGAATACTCTCCACCTCTCACTGAAATGACAAAACTATTTTTATACATGTGTTACCTGTACAATTCAGTAAGTTGCACATTTCTCTTTAGTAACTTTGCTTAGATATTAGCTGCATATCTGTTTGTTTAAATTGTGCAACTATATTTAACTGCATTTTTTAGATTGTCTGCTAATTCAATTCCTCTTACAACTGTAATTACTGTTTATGTACTTGTTTTGTTCATTGTACTTGTTTGCTGCACTTGAAAGAAAACTAACATAGACTAGGTTCAGGTTTTCGCTAAATTTAGTACAGTATGTGACCTTTGGAGCTTGTAAAACAGTTAATCTTTTGTCTGGAGAGGCTCCCCTGTGCCCTCATGAGAAGAAGAAGATAGAGTTTAGACTGATCTAGTTAGAGTTACTGTTGCAGGGTTCTGCTTGGGGCGTTTTGGTTAATTTGAACTTTGGCTGTTTCCTGTTTTTCTGCTTTAATAAGCCTGTGTTTGAATCGGTTTGTGCTAGTTTGTGCCGGTTTGAGCATCACGCAACATTGCACGCTACTGAGTGGAGGGATTGCTGGTTACAGACACCTGCACTCTAGTCTTGCAAATATTATATAAACCAGAGCTCTTCACACCTAAACCTACTAATTCCTGCCCCTGCTATATTCCCTCTTCAACTCTTATAGCCAGACCAAGATTATTCCCGGGACCATAAAATGTCAGTTTCCCTCCTTTTCTCCTAGCAGCCTGGTTGACATGGTTCTACTGAGCAGTGTAGCAACTGCCTCATGTGTACCAACAACCCCCTACTTCTAAATCATTCCTGTACCATTTGTGAGAGATGCACCTACATTATGAATCTGGAATCAGCTCTCTCGTGCATAGATAGCAATACAGAGCGGGTTGTCAGCCCACATACCACAACTTCTACTCATGACACACAGCATACACATAGACCAACATATGCAGAGGTACTCACAAAAAAATCTACCTAAACACCAGAGACCTCCAAAACACATACATACTAAACCAACCATAACACCTAAAACACACAATATACATATTGACACAAGCACGAGTGTCTTACCATCAAAGCCAATAAGACAACACACATCCACTCCGAATATTTTAGTCATAGGAAACTCTGTAGTAAGACACACAGATGTCCCTCTCACCAGGCTGAACAAGGAGAAAGTCAAAGTCAGCTGACTTTTTGGTGCCAGAATGCATCAGATCATGCAGGCACTCAAGTCTCTCATCAACAAGTACCATTATGATTCGGTCATAGTACACATTGGTGTGAATGACTTGAGATGTACCTCCCTGGACTACATGAGGAGAGACATGATTGAGCTCTCTGATTATGTGTCCCAGGCAGGTATGTCTCTAGCCTTGAGCAGCATATTTTCCTCACCTAGAATGATATCACAATATAAACAGAAAAACATTGACTTCAATAATTGGCTTAGTTTTTGGTGCCATTCTAAGGGGATCCAGTTCCTGTCAGCCTGTGATGACATGATCGATAGATCTTGAAGCTTTGCCAGAGATGGTCTTCAATTGTCAACCCTGGGATTTTGGCTACTGGCAAAAGCTCTTGCCACCCACATAGTGCCTTTTTTTAGGCAATGTCACAAAGATAAAATTCCTGACTTAAAATTTCATCAAAAAACAACCTCAAAGTCATGCTGCTAAATGCTAGGAGTCTCAGCCTGAAACCACACTAACTGGAATCAGTCCTCACCTTGGAAGACACTGACATCTACGCAGTCATGGAGATCTGGTCCAAGGCAGTGGAGAGCACACCAGCCATACTGTGTTACACCTCCTACCACACATTTAGACCACAAATGGAAGACATGAAAACTAAAGGAGGTGGTATATCAATATTCATTAAAGATAAATACACCTCGAGATTGGTTAAACAGTGTGACTCCCTGGAGACACTTCAAGTGCAACTAACTGTTGGTAGGACACCTATTCAAGTCATTGCCAGCTATAGGACTACCTTCATGAATCAAGACACCTGGGACCATGAAATGTCAGTTGCCTTTGCCTACTTGGATCTACGGGAATCCATCAAACTATATCCTAACACCATGGTTCTGGGTGATTTGAATTACCCATCCATTGACTCAGTAAATTACTCATGCTCAGACTGACTTGCTCAAAGGTTCCTTGAGTTCATTACTCCAATGCCCTGGACCAGCCTGTGGACACCCCAACTATGGGTGACAACATCTTGGATCTGGTGCTTACCAATATGGGGGACCACTGTAGCACCCCTACTGTAAGGTCTTACCTTGTCAGATTTGACCACAAATCAGTCTCATTCAAAGTAACTATCACAGTGGACCCCCCTAGGATTAACTAAACTAAAAAACTTCTCCATAGCAGATTATATCCTTTTAAGGGATGGTATAAATAGCTTGACTGCACCTCCCCTCTCAGATAGAACTGGCAACTATGCCGAGTCCTACACGAATGCTTTTTACAAACACCTGTATAACTGCAATGACATGGCCATACCTGAAAGGATCAAAACAAGCTCTTCAAGGAAGAGCAAACTTGCCTGGTAGATAACTGCCATTAATAGGCTTTACAATAAAAGGAAGAAATTGTTGTCCAAAAGTAAGAGGGAGCGTGCCTTAAACTAGAAACACTCACTCCTCAACTTAAACAAGCAAATAAGACATCTTGTGTAGTCTTCTAAAGCAAACTACAAATCCAAATTAGTGTCCTCAACTATGGACAACCATAAGGCATTCTTTAGTTACCTCTGTAGCCTAAAAGGTAAGATGCAAATTTTCGCTGAACTGGTAGTTAATGATACCACATACACTGAGCCTGTCGAGATAGGAAACCTGTTAGTCAGCAGGTTCTGTGAAAACATCACTCCCCTGTCTTCACCATGCATACCCCATGACATTCCTTCCATCTGTCCACCACCTTGTATCTCTAGAGAGCAGGTCATAAATGCCCTTTCTATGGCCAAAAACACAGCATCTAGGGGACCCGATAACATAACAGGCTGTGTCCTACATAGGCTCCAACAAGAATTAGCAACACCATTGAGTGGTCTTTTCATTCATAGTCTAGGCATCGGCTACATCTCAACTGAATGGAAAATGGCCACTGTTATCCCCTTGCACAAAAGTGGTACTTCCACTGACCCAGGGACCTTAGGCCATGGCATGGAGTGAATCATCATGGACCTTATTAACAAAGATATAGGTAATCTCCAAACACTTGACCCTACTCAGTTTGGATTTGTCAAAGGGAGATCATACCTGTTAAACCTGGTGGACTTCTTCAAGACAACCACCAGAGCCCTGGATGTGGGGAAAATTGTGCATACAGCCTACCTGGACTTGGCCATGGCTTTTGACACTATCTCCACTCAAGCATTATCGACAAACTCACCCAGATAGGCGTCAACCTTTATATCATTAGGTGGGTCACTAACTGGCTGACTAATAGAACCCATACAGTCAAAATAGGGGAATCCACCTCCAACAGTAGACCTGTAACCAGTGGTATTCCACATTGATCAGTCCTGGGACCTCTACTGTTCAGAATCTGTTTCAACAAAGAACACGCACAAACTAAAGGTTTGTGGCTGACTGTTTGCTGATGACTGCAAACTGGGAGTGGTCATGGAATCTCCAAATTATGCCAAACAAATGATTGGTGCCAAAGTCACAGCCTTAAACTCAACGCAAAAAAATGTAGCATCATCCCTTTTGATAAGAGCGATGTTCCTGCTAACTACTACATCAGTGGAAACACCCTAAGCATGCACTCAGTGGTGAGAGACCTGGGCACATATGTTGACAGCAACTTTATGTTTGATCACCATGTCTCCACAGTGGTAAGAAGGGCATTCTATATTACTCATCTCAAAGTAAGGATATTATGTCCAAAGAAAAAGAAGTTATAACCTCACTGTACTCTTCCCTCATCAGGCCAATAACTGAGTATAACACCCCTTTTGTTATGCACATTTCTAGGCATCTACAGCAATTTGAGAGACCACAAACGTCCTCACAAGGAAAATTCAATGTATTCAGCATCTGTCCTATATGGATCGGCTGAAATCACTGTCACTTACACCGTTTCATACAGACTCCTCAAAGACAATCTCTGCCTTGCGTATAAGGCAATCCCTGACTCTATTTTAGTGGAAATGCTGTGTATCCAGAAGTTCAACAGCTCACAGGTTACTCGCTCCAAAGACCATCACCTGGTATGTGACATTAACAGAACCTGCTGGAGGAAAAGATTTGTCTCCCAGTGGTTACCACACCTGTGGAACAGACTCCTGATTCATTTCAAGCAGAGCACCTCTTTGGCCCTCTTGAAGTACAGTCTGAATGATTGGATGGGTAACCATAAATTCACCATGGGGGTTCCACCTGTGTCTCCCTTACATAGGGGTAATAGGTGCTGATCATGGAAACAAGGGTAGAACTTGACTAGGTGTGTAAAGGCTCTAGGACCATTAGCCTAGCAACTTCCTATGATCCTGTGAACTTCTACCTCTGTAAAATCTTAGAATGTATAAATCTAACTACTGTTTGTGTACAAATGTAAATAGAAATGTAACTACTCTGTGTTTAACTGGAACTTAGTACAATGCAATGTAAGCAAATGGAGCTTTTCTCCTCAGGCCTCTGCTGAAAATGGGCATTACCCAGTTAGATTTTCCTGGTAAACAAAGACAAATAAAATAAGTAAATAAAGAGGAAGTGCTGAAGAGACAGAAGGGCAGGTAGAGGGGTTATACAGTATTTTATGGGTTAGAAAAAGCTGTGTATGGGCTAGTTGACGTGGGAGTTCTAACCAAATAAGAGCATGTAATGCAAAGCAATGATGAGTTTTATGTGGCAGGTTAGCTGCAAAGCTAGCTATCTTATCTTAACATTGCTCCTGTTATGATTTAAGAGAGATCTGGATGTTAGTCAAAATACATGAGACACAGAGAAGAAAAAGCAAAAAGTAAGTATTAGCTAGGGCATCTTCTGTTTCTGCTTCTGCATTGCTTTTAAATCTTGTAAATACGAAAGGAAAGTATTATCTCTTGCTAGGGATTTGAACCCAAGACCTCCAGCATTACACAAGAGTGACACTGATTTTGGCAAACTATATATCTACAATGTATCATGATGGAAAAGCAGATTTTTTTTTATATTCAGGATTCAGTGTTTGTAGTGTCATTATATACAGACCAAAGTTAGTTGTCTGTGAGATATATAATCACAGATTGGTTTTATTTATTAAACCACAGATGTGATTTTGAGGCATGGGTTAGCCTTATCACATTTATATTGCACTGGCTGCACAGGTACCATGGTTTTTCTTTAAAATGGCTTCTCACCGGAGGATTGTCTGCTGTCAATAACAAAGCAATGGGAAGGAAGCACAATGGGTTGTTACTTGAGAATCGTTAAATGCACACAGCATTATCCGTCACTCTTAGTCAAATGTTACAGAACACTAATACTGTGAAGCATATTGCTTCTCTTGGGTGGCATTTTCTTTTTGTTAACCATAAGCAGTAAAACATTTTCATCACATATGTGAAGGGCATGTGACTAGATTCAGTTCTAATTCTCAGCTTTGGTAATCAGGGCTGTAACATGAAACATTGTTTTTGCATGTGCAAAAACTAATAGCAAATTGTTTTAGTATTACAGCAGATGTAGCTTGGAACTGTCTTCTCCACAGATTAAGGCCAACAATGACTTATAATGTTTCATTAAAACTTGTGATGTTTTAGTAAGACCAGATGCTTTGACATGGGTTGTTAACCTTAACAGCAGGTTATTAAGGAGTTTCTAGTCCAAATAGTCCAAACCATTTCAGTGAATGAGTGATTAATTCTTTCATTCATTGACTTCAAGGCCTTACTCACACTGAACTCATTAACCACAGCTAGTATCATCTGATATACTTTAAAAAATAAACTATTGTTCTGCTTTATGAGCTGTTTAGTAACTGTGTATGAGGTATCTCTAGTTGGAAAATAATTAATTCTAAGAAAACTGTAATATTTCACAGATCTAGAATTACAAATTCAGAGAATGGATGAGAGTTCTAGCATAAGGATACCAATTTGTCTGTATATTCTATTCCCTTGCTGTGTACCTTTTTTCAAAAACAGTGATAGTTTATACTAAATGGCATAGGCCCAGTAATTATAATGCATTTGCCTTTCCCATTTTAAAGCCAGACACATTGAACCAAGAACATAATTCATACTTTCTTTATTTCTTTCTTTGTTAAATTCTTCAAGGGCATACACTGCCTTTCTCTAGAATCAGAATCAAAGTGTAATGTGGGATATGCTTATTCTGACATTACAGCCAAAGGAAAGTAAAACATAACCTTTTCATATTAATATTTCTCAAGGATTAATCTCCCCAGACATGTGAACATAGACAGGCAGACAGCCAGCTACACAAGCACAAACACACACACACACACACACACACACACACACACACACACACACACACACACACACACACACACAATCTCACATACAAAAACACATATGAAAACATATACATATGCTGACTACACATAACACTTTCTGAAAAGGAACATAAAAGGGGCACAAAAAACTCCGGCTCTACTCCGTCGCATATCGCCTACTCAGAGGCGATCTCTGCCTAACATACAAAGCTATGTCAAACCCAGAGCTGTTGGACACGCTCCACTTAAAGAAATCCCAATCTCTCTGAACCACATGCTCCAGGGACCTAAACCTTGTCACCACAATAAACAGAACATGCTGGAGAGCTAGATTCCTGTCCCAGAGACTTCCCATACTCTGTAACAAACTACCCATTCATGTCAAGCAAAACTCCTCATTGGCCCTCTTCAAGAAAAATCTTGATGATTGGATAGGAGATAGGAAATTCACCCTGGGGATCACTTCTGTGGCTCTGCACGATGGGGCACAGGAAAATTATTTTCTTGGGTGACGAAAGCCAGATAACCTTTTTGGCTAGGCTTATATAGGCCCCAGGGCCGATAACCTAGTACCTACATATGAACCAATGAAAATCAAACTAAACAGACACATTTTTTCCTTCATTTAAATCCATATTCATAAATGGTTACGTGATTACTCAAGCAGAGAAGATTCCCTTTTGATCTGAATTCCCACTCCACCCTTTCTAGTTACACTTTTTTATTAAGATGCATGTGCTAGTAATTATTTCTACTAATGTGCCAAAAATATTTAAAAGGCATCAACCTAAATCATCAGTAAAGTAGCAAAGAAACACAGATGGCTTAAGCTGACATGCAAAACTGCTTCATCCTTAATAATCACATTCTGCTACTCAGTCATTTGCTTGAAAAATACTTTATTCTATGTATGTTTTGCTGTTTTTTTAAAGAATGTGTAGTATTCCTGTATGACATCTCTATCCATTGACAGTCTTATATGCCTTACTGTGCAAAGTATAGATAAGCAGGCAAACTGTCCAGGCAGTGTTCCCCATCAGAAAAGCTATGGGCACTGCTCACAAACATAGTCTGCAATGTGAACCCATGTAGCATGAGTAAAGGGATTACCAAAGTGAAAGCAATTCACAAATGAATATACTTAATATATGCAAATGACCCTGTTAGGCATCCTGTGGGCTTAGAATGCAATTCATTCATCATGGCTTAGAAAGTGATTTATTCAGCATGCAATTTATGTATTGTGGCAACTGAGAGTGCAGCCCAGAGTGTAAACCATTCCTGCATACAGTGGCAGAAAATCACAAAAAAACAGACTAGTAGACCACGGCCCTATTGAATCTGATTGCAGCAAGCATAGAAGTAGCTACCTCGGGTCAGGTTGCACATCAGCAGCACATTGTGTGGTATGGTAGACTGCACATACTACACATATTGTTCACCTAGCAGGAGCAGAGCGATTGTTTATGAATGGATGTTCCAGCACTAACTATCATTAGTAGCTTGTGTAGATGAATGGGATTATATGGTGCAAGGGGACAGCTGATCTCACTACATATTTAAATAACAACAGTAGTGACTATACTTGCAACAAGAACTTTTCGTAGGCAACATGAAGATACTTCTGGAATATCACTGATACCCTGTAAATGGTTCCAAGAACAGTCTCTTGACTCTCCAATGCACCATGCATGGATGTACATTCAATTTCTCTAGACACAGGCAGAACAAACACCTGTAAAGCATGGATCCTCCAAAGTTTGCCATCCACTAAGGATGTTTGGCACAGAGCATTCTGTGCATATAGTGATCGGGAAGAAAAACACAGGTGAAGAAATTGTTAGGGTGTAAATAACCATATGGATCATATAGCACATGTGAGCATACATAATCCTGGGAGGAAGCTGTGACACCAATATGCAGCACTCTAGTGACAGGTAACACACCTTTTAGAGTGGACTAATCCCTCACTATCACAATAGTGAGACAATAACTGACATCTTCCTATAGCTGCTCACATCTGTACAATCATTATGCATACCATAGTAGGTGACATATAACAAGTCCCACAAAGGAAAGTGGTTGACCAAGGTTGCTTAAGACTGCAAAGTGGGCACTGTCATCTGCTCATTCACTGATTCTAAACAGCTTCAGCAAGGATGGAATATTCACAAACCTGCTGTACTGAAAACATTCTTGAGCTGGAAGCAAAATAGTGCGGCATGATACTGTTCAGCAAACAAAGCTGTTTCCACCTCCTATGTCATAAATGGTACTGCTTTTCAGACAGATACTGTCATAAGATGTCTAAGTGGTTATGTGTACATCTCGCCCTCATTCCATCAACATATTTCTACCTTAGTCAGGAAGTTTTTCTGCCTGGCCCAATTATATCCCAAGGGAATATCTTCAAGATTCAAAGATGTCATCCTACCTCTGTACATTTTCTTTATCAGGCCAATCACTAAATACAGAGCCCTCTTGGGCATGTATAAATTCAAACATATTGCTCATCTGGAGAAATCCAAATATACCTAACCAAGAAAATTAAAGGCCTTAAATCCTTCAACTATCCTGGTAGATTAGCATGACTTTCCTCATATCCTGGTAGATTAGCACAACTCTTCTCATACCCAATAGCTTACAGGCTGCTCTGTGATGACTTATGTCTTGCTTTTCAAGCTATGAAGGATATATTCCTATTTTACCTCCTAATTTCCAAAAATCACACATGAAAAAAATAAAGAGACAGATATGGAATGCTTTTTAGTGAAAGCAGTATGTAATTATGGTCCTTTTGTGGAATAGATAAAAGCACGGTAATAAAGGTTACTGATTTCATGAAATACAGAGTGTGCCGTTTTTGCTATTGCTTCTGGTCTGTGCACCATGGTAGTATGTGCCCAGTACTTTTTCACTGAATTCATTTCAGAAAACTATTCTAGACTATGTAGACCTTGCATTCATTCAGAAGTCCCTTCACTCACACAGTCCTCAAAAATCTCACTGGCAGCTGTTTTTCTCTCTTACCACTAACTGAACTACAGTGAAAGAAAACTGCAGTCAACTTTTATGTTTCTAAAAAAACATGAGCTTCAACAGAAAATTGTGTCTCCCTCAAAATTGTCAAATTTGATTGCTTCACAATGCCCAGTTCTGCAGTAGAAATAACCAAAGTAACACAGAAAATTATTGTTGTGTGCATATTTAATTTCACTATAGTTCATTGTAAATAAAGCAGAGTTTTACCCTGCGCACTAGCCATTGCTTTTCTTCTTCTTCTTATGTTGCCTTTTTCTCCTCTAACTTGTACCTTAGGTCTAGAGCAGGGTAGGCATTTCTGATGTCACAAAATGGGAATAAGACAGAGGAAGAAACTCTCTAATTTGTCAACCTGAGCAGAGTGATAGAAAAACATATACAATAACTTCTCAAAGGACATTGCATTATTGAAGGATTAGTAAGACACACAAATTAATACAACAATAGATAATGGTGATACTTTTTTATTTAGTTATGTCATTTTATTTTACATTTCTTGACTGGGGAAGACTGGCTGGGCAGAAATGCCCCCTTTCCATGGTGGCCTTTGGGAGAAGCGCTCCAGTACATGCAGTGCAATCAAAATATTTTAAGTTCTATAATATCAACAATGTCAGGCACAATACAACTAAACTAAATTTTACAATGTCAAAATAGATAAGATAGCAATTATACATACAGTAGTAAGGCTTCTTATTCTAATTGTACTCTATAAAAATATAGTTAGATAAATAACGATACAGTAGGATAGATGTCATAATACAAGAGTATTGAGTTATTTACAAAGGGTGGATAGCAAAAGGTTGATTACATTTTCCAATATAAATTAAATGAGTGGTAAAAGAGGCTTAAGAGAGGCACAGGTAGAAAGTGGGGTGGATGACAACAAAGTGATAGTTGGTAACAGTAGAAGAGAGCAGAGCTATAGCCGAAGAGGTGGAAGACAGGAGATATGCAGCTACAGAGCCAGGATATTGAGAGGTGTTCTCTTAGATGTGTTTTTAATGCCTGTTGGTTTTCAAGGAGCCTTTGAGCATGTGGGAGGTCATTCCAGAGTGTAGCTACAGAGTTTTAGTATAAGGAGGCTCCTGATGGATTTTGGGATTTAGTGACAGAGAGGAGGAGTTTGTCTTTAGAGCAAAGAGCTTTGGTAGGGTGGTAGTGTTGAAGGATACTTTTAGTGCTTGATACTTATCAGGGTAGTATATCAGAGTATGAGATAGCATTAGCTGACTATAATGGAGGTTATGTGGGGGTTCACCCCAATGTAGTTGTTTAGGGATAGAACAGTTATGAGTTCTAAAGGGATGATTTGCAGCAAAATGAGCTATTTTATTGTAGCACCATTCCAGCTTTGTTTGTGAGGAAGTCTGTAGATTATTAAAGAGTAGGGAGGCATACAGTAGGGTAGATAGGAGGTAGGCGTTAGCTATGTTTTATCTACTTCTGACTGTTAGGTAGGGTTTTGTTCTATATAAGAGATCTAGCTTTTTGTGTTTTTTGATAACAGTTTGGAAGTGTTTGTCATGTATTACATAATCTAACTGAATCTTCTGCAGGAACAATAAAACAGAGTGCCTTGACTTCAACAGTGAAATATCTACTGATAAAAATGAAATTCATAATACTATCTATGAAAAGTACTAAATACTTAAATCCAAAACATAAACTTATTTGCAAATGGGCTATGTCTCTCATACCCTCTCATAGGTTCATACTAGGCTATCTGCCCTAGGGCATTTATAAGCCTAGCCAGAGTGTGTTTGGCTTTCGCCACCCATTTTAAATTAATTTTGCAATGCCCTTTTTCGAGGTTAGTATACTGTGCCTCTGTCTAACAGTGACACAGAAGTGATACCCGGGATAAACCTACGATCTCCCATCCACTCATCAAGAGTCCTCTTGAAGAGAGTCAATGAGGGACTCTGCCTAACCTGAACTGGTATTTATTCCAGAGTGAATGGAGCCTCTGGGTTATGAATCTGTCCCTCCAGCATGTCTTATTTATTTCAGTGCTGAGGTTCAAGTCTCTCGAGGACGTAGCTGGATGGGATTTGGATTTTCTGAGGTGCAGCATGTCCATTAATTCCAGGTTGGACATGGCTTTATATGTCAGGCACAGATCACCTCTGAGCAGGCGGTATGCCACTGAGTAGAGCTGGAGTTTCTTTAACCGGGCAGCATATGGCATCTGTTTGAGCCCTTTGATCCTCTTGGTGAGGTACTTTTGGGGTCTTTCCATTTGCTGCAGGTGTCTGGTAAGGTACATCCCAAAAGAGGCATTGTACTCAATTATGGGCCTGATGAGGGATGAGTAAAGAGGCACGATGACCTCCCCTGATCTAGATGTGAATCCCTTCATGATTAGGTGGGCTATATAAAATGTTCTTTTAACCACTTTGGCCACGTGGTTGTCAAATGAGAGATTGCTATCAACTTGGGTCCCCATGTCCCTAATTACTTCTTCTGTACTTAATGGATTACCACCTATGTGGTAATTTGTGGGCACTTTGTTTTTGCCAAAGGGGATGACTATACACTTTTTGGCGTTTAGCTTGAGGCCATGGCTCTGGCACCAGTTGTCTGTTTCTATGAGGCCCTTTTGGAGGATGCTTGTGTCGGCTGGAGAGTCGATTATGGCGCCCAGTTTGCAGTCATCTGCGAACTTGGTCAATCACATTCCTTCCGTGTTGGCCTGTACCTCCGAGAAATATATACCGAACAAGAAAGGTCCCAGGACTGAGCCTTGTGGGAAGCCACTTGTAACTGGTTTGAAGTCTGACATGGCTCTCATTGTAGTATAGCAATACTGAGGTTTGCAGTTGAATGCAATACTTTCTTTTTTCATGGAAATCAGCTATTTTCCTTACTTTAAGTTTGCACAGTGTCACAGTTAGAACATGCCCCAGGATTCATGAAGCTTGCGCCAGGCGCAGGCATAGCGTAGGCGGTATAACGCCAAATATGGCCACCGAGCGATTCAAGTACAATCCAATTTCACTTGCACTAAGAGCATACGCCAAATCTGCACAGCTCTTGGCTCAGGTATGCTAATCACCCCATGCGCAGTACTGCAGCATGCAAATGAAGGTACATAGCGATTCATGAAGTGATGCAGGCGCAGCTAAAGCATAAAGAAATGTAAACAAAAAAAAAAAAAACATGGTTTACATTTTTCCAAACAGAACATCGAAGCCATGAAAGCGGACCAGACTTATGTATTACAAAGTTAACATATGCCAATGGCTAAATATACAAGCAATGGCATAACAAAACATGCACAACACATAAAAAATAACATTTAATATCATGTCCACAGTAACGCAAAGTACAACTGCAGGGCATGTGTGCGCAAATGGGAACACAAGGAAAATATATACAGATGTCATAAAATTGCAATGTAATACAAATCATGATTTCACCATAATAGTCAATGGTATGCATGCTACACTACAACCAAGCTGCAAGGGTTGCTAAGGATCTGTGGCAGTGTTTGGCGCGGTAACTATGAATTAGTAGTCAATGCCATGCAAATGAGGCAAGTAATACTGAATCGCAAACGTCCCGCCGGCCTAAGGATGTACCATACGGTGCAGTGCTACAACACTGAGGAGTGGTCTGGAGGTATACATGACATCAGCAGTGGGGTGTGCCACCGTAGCTGTAAGCACATTGGAGCAATGCAAATCTGGGTTGCAAGGCCACAGGATAGGGGTGTGGATGTAGGTATAGCTTTGCTTAGCTGAGAGCACACATGGTGCCTGAAAGCACATGTGTACGTGGATGACAACATGCCCGAAACCCGGTAAGAGGACGCATGTGCCACACACCACAGCTCAAACAGGAAGTTTACGGGAAGACAATAAGGAAATGCTGCAGTAGGGTAATTAGAGTACAACTGAGTAATTAACACCTATTAACTCACAGTGGGTCATTGATGGCAGCTAACAAAGCTGCTAGTAGCAACCTGCAGAACAGGATAGGGGAGGTGTCGGATTGCAAAGA
The DNA here is from genome assembly GCF_019279795.1 of Protopterus annectens. Lineage (NCBI taxonomy): Eukaryota > Metazoa > Chordata > Ceratodontiformes > Protopteridae > Protopterus > Protopterus annectens. The sequence goes on from NC_056728.1 coordinate 1,544,332,037, forward strand.
AAAGAGAACTGTCACCACAGAGCAAAGGAAACCTGCAGTAGATTGGCTATAGAATACATTTCACAACACAATCCTGGTTTGTGAAAGTACAAAACAAGAAAGCAGGCTGCTAGATGCATGCCCGACAATGGGAGGGGAATCATTAAGAAAAGTTAAGGCAAGGGCAAGAGGTGATCCACAGCAGCTAAATATAATTCAAAACCAAAGGCACCACAATAGCAGTACCTGTGGTAAAACACATAAGATACCCTGCAGCTCTGATTGTACATACGCACCCTATGACATCATCAGTGTTCAAAGCACAATAGTATAAACTGTGACGGCACCTCACACACACCCGTGTATTCCCAAACACTGCACCATTGGTGTAAACAGATGGGGAACTTTTACAATGTACTTGTTGGGAGCTGCCATAGCTGTGATTCATCACCATGTCTTGGAGACTGAAGGTGGTGTGGAGGATGATGCTGACAACCACATCAGGCCCTGGAGGAGAAGAAGAGTGTTCAGACCAAGGGTAACCTACCAGGGCCTACATGATCTGGAGATAGTAGAGCATTACAGGGTGGACAGGGACATCATACAGCAAATTGTTGAGCTGTGCCGGCCACTCCTCAGATCCAGAAACAACAGAGGGGAACCCATTCCAATGGAAACGAAGGTATATGTAAGCTTGAGAATACTAGCCACAGGTACCTTTCAAAGGTCAACTGGAGATATCATGGGGATCTCACAGGCATCAGCATCCAGGGTACTCCATCAGTTCCTGGATGCCATGTTACCACATGCCAATGAGCATATATACTTCCCCCGAACCCAGGAGGAGTTGGCCAGCAATATGCGTCTCTTCCACCATGTGGCAGACTACCCAGAGGTACTGGCTGCAATAGACTGCAGGCACATACATATCAAGTCACCACCCGGTGAGCATGGTAGGTGCTACATAAACCGCAAGGGATACCACTCCATCAACTGCCAGATCGTGTGCAATGCCCAGGGAATTATCATGGATGTGTGTGCTGGCAGCCCTGGAAGCTACTATGACTCCCACATCTGGCATGCCTCACAGCTGTATCAGGTATTTGTCAGGGGGGACATCCCATATGGCCACCTTGTGGGGGATGCTGGCTATGCACTGGAGCCATGGATGATGACTCCCATCATAAATGTACACACAACCATGCAAGAACGCCATAATGAGGCACATGCACAAACCAGAATCATCATAGAGCGTGTGTTTGGGATGCTGAAATCACGGTTCCGTTGCTTGGACATATCTGGTGGAGCCTTGCAGTACTCTCCAGGCACGTGTGCCCACATCTTCATAGTATGTGCCATGCTACATAATATGATCCTGCGGAAACAGCTGCAGCAGGGATATAATGGTGAAGGCCCTCACAGTCCACTGCAATTGCCAAGGCCATCACAAGCACAGAAGGATTCAGACCACGAACACCCTTTGCCAGCCCAATAGGCAGATGGAGGTGTGCCCAATATGCCCATGCCTTGGCAAAGAGGGAACATATAGCACATACACTGACAGTGTAAGCCACTACGGACTGACACACTTCTCCACCTGCACACACAGTAAAATGGATGGCACACACACACACAACCACCTGTAAATTGTTATGTATAGGTGGTCTACTGTGTGAATCCTACATAGGCAGCCCTCAACTATTGCACACACAACAGCTATTGGAACAAGATAAGTCAACACCTGAACAGTAAACGAAGCTAACAGCATGTGTTGATACTGTATGTATAGGTTCCTAGGTACATCGGTAGGTACATGCCTGATTGTCAGAGGTCATTCATCAGCCTAGGCAAAATGTGTCTGCTGTCGCCACCCCATCAATTAACTAACTGTCCCTCTGTGGAGCAGAGCCAATTGCTGGATCCATGTGTGTAACCACTGTTCCCCACCCACTCTGCATGGTTTCCCTGGTTTGTTAATGAGGGGCTCCATATAATGTAATCAGGGATGTAGTTCCAAAGCATGGGGAGTTTCCATGACAGTTATCCATCACCCCAGCATTCTCCAGTTATGGTTGTGGCAAGGTGTAGCACATTACAGTGTGTGGCTCACTGTGACATGGATTCCCATAGCTGGAGCACATCCATTAAACATCACTTGGACATACCATTAATAGGTATCATCCATATGTAAATTAACTGAGTTACACATTTGATTATAGTATGGAGGAACAGCCGTAGTACAGTCCACATACAAAACACCATAACACTTGTACATACCCCAGATGCCCATGTGGTAATGCCACTGACTGTGTCGTGTATGTTCCCGGTTCCACGACCTGCAAGGGCCGTTACGTAATCCTGATGGCACGAATAATGGATGATGGATGCAGGTCATTAGAGCATGTTTAAGCACATGTTAGCGGGTTTATGCACTGGCAAGTGACGGTAAGCATCGTTTAAACATGACTACACGGATATGTGCAAAACAGGTCTAAGCTTTGCTGAATATCATGCAGATCATGGTCAAAGATGGCCAGAACAGGTGAAATCAGCATTATTCACCCTTGTACTAATAGTGCCTGCTCTGAGAGGTAAAACAACCACTGCCAGGAGTAGAACACGCAACCATGTACACAATCACCTACCACTAAGCTACCCGAGATGTACCAACGGCAGGTGTGTATTGTGACAGGTTAAAACACAAAAGGGCGGAGTTCAAGAAATAGTATACACCGCCATGTACCCAACGAAAGGTGTGTTCACTCTCTCTCTCTCTATGTGTGTGTGTGTGTGTGTGTATATATATATATATATATATATATATATATATATATATATATATATATATATATATATATATATATATATATTATACAGATAGAAAGGGTGATAGAGAGATATATGTTGATATATACGGATATACATACATCTGCAAATATATAGATAGGTTAACAATATGTACACAACCATGGAGGTACAAATAAATAGGATACTGCCAACTACTGAATGCTTTACATACTGACACGCATAATCACGAGGCTTAAAGACCGAAAGACCACAGTACCGGAACACTAGAACCGTGAGTACTATTATCATGATGTTAAGGGACATTTAGTTATTGCTGCTGGTGCTGCGGTCCAGGTAGGTACTGTGTTTAAGTGTGTTTCTGATTGCTGTAGTGTGTGTAAGCATGTGTTGTGAGTGCAGTGTGTGTTCCCGTGGGACTGTAATGTGTGTGTGTGTGTGTGTGTGTGTGTGTGTGTGTGTGTGTGTGTGTGTGTGTGTGTGTGTGTGTTTGCTTCATGTGTCTGTTCGTGCTAACTCGGAGGTAGATTATTACAGTAGGTGTGGTCATAGCCAGCCTTAGGCATAGGGTTACCACCTGTCCCACTTTAAGAGTGACAGTCCCTCTTTGGGCAGTTGTGTCCTGACAAAAAATATTAATAAGGGCAAATGTCCTGAGATTGTAGGACATAATTATGTCCCATACTTTATGTAACAGTTGCATAAAATAGTTCTTCCTGTATCTAAAATACCTAAATGTTACAAGAAACATAATAAGCAACTAAACTGCTACAAGAATAAGGTTTTATTTATGAAAAAAGTTAAGTTCTATCCTTTGTACTGACCATCGGTATGTGTCGGCCTCTAAAATCCAATGTGTGTCCTGCAAATATCCCACTATGGTCATTTGAAAATGTGGCAACCCAAGCCAAAGAGGTTCAGTCACCAACACGAGACAGCTTTAATGTAGCAACATTTCATTACATATCGATGTATTTCTGGAGGGATTGAAGGATCAGCATCACCTGCATGCTATATAGGAACCAATTAACAATGGATTAATGAATAAGCCTGCAATAACCATAGTATTAGTCTACTAAATGATAGGTCTTCAATTAGGGAAGGAGCCCTCACACACATATGGAATATGTATAAATGCAGTCCCCACAAAACTTTATCTGCTATGTACACCCACCTGCATCTCCCCTACACCCGAAACCATTGCAATACAGACTGTAATAACATCACAAACATCCACTCACTCAATGACATCTGCAGAAGCCTTATCATACCTTGTGAGAGACACACTTGTAATGGCGCTATGTGAAATCATTGCTGTTGTACAATGGAACTGATGCCGATGTTACAGGGTTTGTTTGCAATAGTCTTGTATCAGACAGTTGAGATAACAGCTACACTCACATGTAGAAATACATACTCTAGCCATCACACACAATCCACGGAGGACATGAAGTCAAAATATCTGTGTCTGTCCATATAGCAGTTGCAATTCATCACAATAAACACATCCAGGCCATCTTCCTCGAAGGTAGGACAAAAGGACAATGCCCAAGTGGAGTATTCAATTATACCCCACTGTTGCCATGTAATTGGCTAATGGAGTAGGTGCACAGCTGATGTGCATGTATTCATCTACTCCGGAACACCAATTGGTGTCAGGATACCACATGTTACTGGTATCTACGTATAAAAGTATGGATTGCCATACATTCAAACAATATGCTCATACCATAGAACCGTTGAAAAAGGAAAGGAGTAAGACAGATATTTTTGTAAACTCGGACCACTAAGAAGGTATGTAGAACACTCAGTATGTTAGTGTATGTAGTGCCTGTTCTATATTAATGAAAGTGTACGCAATGCATACAGTGGGAAAAGGTATCATGTAGTGATGTTTTGTTGAGCATAGTAACGCTTGTAGAAATTGTGTATACTGCTGTGGGCCACAAGGTAAACACCTCATACACCACAAGGGATGCTACATAAGTGCTTTAAACACAACAATTCCACTCCAGCCGCTGTCAGTGGTAGGGTTTGTCCAACAAGTACGTGCCATAACAGGGGATAGTATATGTTGAGATACTGTAACAGTAGGCATATGTATGGGCGTATAACTGAGAATAACATGTCTAAGGTGGTCCTGCTGTGCAATTATGCTTTGCATTATAGGATATTGTTGCAAAAATGTGAAATGTACAGTATTGTAGCTAGATATGTCAAATATTTTACATAGTGTTACTGTTATATTATGCAAACATCAGGTATCTCTACTGGCATGTACAATACACAATAACAGGATACATATGGCTTGTAGTCACTAGACAGTGTAACAGCATGATAGCTAACTGAAATGGAAGAGCTACTCAATTATCCATGCACAAAGGACATGTAATAGCTTCATAGGTTCATAGTTAGGTACTATGCTGTCTGGTCAAGTCCATTCGTAAGCCCAACTACAGTGTTTTCACTTATGGCACCTACCTAGGTTAGTGTCCTGTGCCTGTGAACAGCAGAGCCATTTGTTTCCTGCACATGTGTACAGTACAGCCACTGCAGTGATCCCTGGCTTACATGTTTGTCTCCCATCCACCCATCGAGGTATCCCTTGAAGAGTGCTAGTGAGGGTCCCTGCCTGATGTACATAGGAATCATGTTCCAAAGCATGGTGAGTGTCCGGTTCAGGAATGTATCCCTCCAGTACGTCCTAGTCATCCTTGCATTTGGGTACATATCCCAGAGCATGTTGCTCTGAGTGGCTTTTGCTTATGTTGCTTATGTGGAGCATATCCATCAGTTTTGTTGTGGACATGGGCCTTGTTGTTCAGCAGAAATCACCTCTTAGTATGCAGTATGCAAATGAGTACAGTTGGGGTTTTTTTG
>NC_056728.1:1544338200-1544360700 GCF_019279795.1 Protopterus annectens
TCAGGGGCTGAATCTGTGCCATTGGTTGTCATCCCACCTATTTCCCCCTCTTCCCCGCATGCTGTTCTCATGCCAACACATACCCCATCACCCGTGGCCATAGAGGAAGGACAGTTAGTGTGTGTTAGCTTGGAACAGGAACGTGTGGTGGCTATGGAAGGTGTGTCTTCACACCATGGTGTCAGTCAAATGACTGCAGATGTGCCACACAGACATGTGGCCAGTGCTACTCGTAGGAGGACCTCTGACCAACATGCACCTGCAGGGCAGAGCGCAGCAGCTGGTGTCACCAGATGCATGTTTCAGATTGTAGTGGTGGCACAGGCACGTGCTGAACAGCAGAACAGAGAAGGGCAGAGGCTTCAGAGGCTTCAGAGAGCTGCTATCTGTTCTTTAAATGACAACATCCAGGCACTGGCAAATGCTCAACAGCAGATTGCTGACATTTTGGACAGACGATTGGGTGATATGGTTGGAATCCTTGACCGTGGCATAGCAATCCTCAAGCGTGAGCTGTCTGTGCTGGAACATCTGGTAGGAGTGAGGCGTAGGCCACGTGGACGTAGGCCAGCTACACCACCTGGTGCAGGTCATGTGCCCACTCCCATAGTGCCAGTAACAGCAGCAGTGCAGCTGGTGCTGCACTGTACATACCAGGACACAGCAGGCCATGTGGACATGGCCCTGGACATGGTTCCAGTGGACATGTTTCATCGGACAGTACCCAATCTGTACCTCTGTCTGGTAGTGCCCGTGCAACCCCTGGCAGGCACAGGTCATGTGGCCGTGGCCAGACACAGTGAGTTGTAAATCCTGGTCTGTACAATCTGGAGCTGTCAATAATACCCCTGTGTAGGCCAGACACATGGCAGAACTGTGTGCACACATACACGCACACACCAGAAACATCTGTAGTGCACTGCAACACTCACATGAATAACAAGCCCACATGGCCAATTAGATCACAGGCCCTAACCCACACACATGATGTCATCCACTGGTGCAGCCTAGGTCCCTGGCAAACATTATCACCCTGTGCATATGATGATGCCTGTGCCGCATCCCTGTCATCCACACCATCGGTGCAGGGACATGCTCATATGGTCTCATGCACAGGGAGAACAGAATAGGGAGATAAGTGTATATTACAATTGTTGCGTACTGTTGACACGCAGCAGACATACCATGTAGTACAGGTTTAGAATGCATTGTTTTATGTTCACAGTATGTGTCTTGGTAACAACAGTAACAGCATGTTGGTAATGATGCCCTGCTTCCCTCCTTAAGGTCTAATTGCATGTGCCATTAAGTACCAGTGTTTGCAGTTTCTCATGTGTAAATGTGGAGTACTCACAGGCATGTATGGCAATACCAGCATGCTATACGTAGCCTCAACCTCACTGTTAGAAAGGCTGACATTCTAAAGATGTCTACACAACTACTGATCCAGGAGCATGTGAGCTGTGTACTAAGCTACAGTGGATAGAGACGTGACATCCATACCGAATGACATCACAGGTACAGTTACATGGTGCGGGGGGTTTACACAGCGGTCTAGCTGATGTCAAGGGTAGAGGCCAGTTGATAACATGAGGCCTCACTCTGTATCAGTGATACACATTCACATTACAGGATGAGAACACACAGACACACACAGACACACACAGACATTCGCACACATGTATTCAGACACAGTAACACACCCACACTCACGAGGTCAACGACACTATAATACACACACTTGATAGTGTTGAGGTGGGGACCCCTGCCTATGTGGTAATCACCAATACAGTACTGTCCACACACATGACGTGACACAGAGAATGAACATGTACAGGTAGTCAGTAATGCCTAAGACCGACGTCATCAACAGGGTAGTAGATTGCATCACCTGGAGGGGTTAGGGGTCCTATCTGTTCACTATGGTAGCATACATCCTCACTCTATGCACCAGACAGCCATACATACATACATACACACACACTGTGGAGTCCACAATTGAATTCACCTAAGTCATGCACATACAGATAGCTAACATGTGTGTGATACACACACCACTCCTGCCTATGTCTTGCTTTCTACACTGCAGTATGTACAGATCTCTACAACAGTGTACAGGGGTGTGTAACAATTGGGATGTATTCCCCACCATATGTGGCATATATGGACACACAAGCAAACACACATGGCAGTACTGTGAATCAAACAACTGCTATCTTATGATATGTATGACAGACATGCAGCAGTATTCCCTGCATTACAATGTGTACCGACGCTACCTTCGGCAATTGTGCTGCTATATGCACACGGGAGGACTTAAGTGTTACAGGTGTCAAGTGGTTTACAGTCAGTGACACCCTGACCGCTGTGTAGGTTGTATGTTTTCACCTTCAATTAACAGAAACATAGCTTAGTGTTTGCACATGTTATGGTAGGACGGCTTGTGACACACCTGTAAGCTGTCTTCAGCAAACATCCATCTGCAAAGTTGGCCCACCACTTTATGTACACACATCCATCCATACCTGATGTACATCTTACCGTACTGTCAGTATTTCACCATATACAGGTGTCAATGATGGGACTGAATTGCAACTGCATGTTGTAGTAAGACACAGATGAACTGCAAACATCAGCTACTGCACATGCATGGTAGCTGAATGCACATCACTACATGTACATGTGTGTAGGTCCTGCATTCCTGTCATGTAGCCATGTTTGTATGCATTGCAATTGGTGGACATGTGTGATGACATACATGACACATGGACTGTTGTATGATATGATAGTTGTCATGGGTAACCAGTACAGAGGGAATGTTAACTCAGTCAACATTGCTATCACACCTTATGTACTGTTAGCATTCAACAGCCATGGACCTACCTTCCATGTGCATGCATGTAATTGCTGTAGCCACTTGTCTGCACGAAGGATAGCAAATGCTATGCTATGTACATATGTGTTGTGTGTGTGTGGGGCATGTACATATCCATGGCAGGTACATGTATGTCATATCCAAACATGAGTGTGTTTACTGGTGTACAGCAACAGTTATCTGTTACAGCTGTATATGACCCTGGGCCCCTGTTATGTGTACAGCTGACCTGGTTATGAACAGTGGTATCATTGCATTGCATAACACATGATGGAACCCTGTCAGTATATGGGTAGTCTGCACAGTTGCTGTAGAGCTAGGTACAGTCCTTTGATCATGAGTAACATGGTGTTGTACTAATGTATGGATGTGTGTTGCTGGTCCAAGGACATGGTGATGTCTGAGGGCTACATCCTAGAATGTGGCATTTGACACTGTGATCTGCACCTGACACATCTGTGATGGCTTTTGAGAGTGTACTGGTCTATACATGTGAGTGGCCTTCATGTACGTGGGGACACTACCACCTGGAGCGGTCCGTAACAGTGTTATGGCCCACATGTCTGTTTCTGAGGTATACGGTGGTAGTGCTATTGTGCACAACTGAGCCTTATGCCAGGTGTTCCTCACTGCACAGATGTCAGTATTCCCCATTGTTGGATCTAGATTGGCAGCTGTGATTATGAGCTCTACACATCTAGCACTGTTTAGCATACACATACAATGCAGTTGTCCTCTAGGTGTCAGGGTGTTTACCTGGTCTCAGGATATTCATCTACGAATGGTACTATATGTGCAAAGTAGCCACTCCTGACAGGACATCACCACGGGTGGTATTAGTGTGCCAGGTTTAGATTGGTGCAGCTAAGGTGATGGACAGCAGCAGACATTGTGTAAAAGACTGGTGTCAGATATATGTAGTGCAGTGTTCATGCTAACAATGATGGCTATCGACACACTGTGCCCTTCCATGTTTAGAATCAGAGTGCATACAAGACAGCCCTTCACTACTAAGTGTGTGAGCATGCCCAGTACGCCATTGTGTAGATGGACACATAGTGCATTCCAAACGGACGTATGCTACTAAGTGTATGAGCATGCCCAGTGACACCTTGTGTTGGTTATGTGCCTCTATGTGTATGGGCATGACCATTGTAATCCTGTATAGGGATAGTGGTCATCCAGGCAACAGATGGTCATACTACATTGAACACACTAGTTCACAGGTATGTACACTGTAACTGCCAGCATCCATGTCGATGTCCACATTCCTAGAAGGTCATATTGACTGTCTTGAAAGGTGTAGTGTCTGTGGCGAGTCTCGTATCTATGTAGTGTTGTAATAGTGGTCCATAGATAGGCAGTTGTCCTGCTCACAACACTGGCATGTGTTTGTCTCCGTCTGCCTTGGGACAGTAATATGCTTTTAGACTGCTCACACTCTATAGAATCCCTATCGGCGTTTGTTCCATTGATGATGTCACCCACCTAGAAGTATACCTCTGGGAGTACTATGCTCCAGTAATCTCGGTAGAGCATTCTGTAACTGTGTAATGCTGTAGTGTGATAAGGAACTTAGGTCTATGTTTTAATCCCAGCCCTGCCAAGTGTGTGTGTGTGTGTGTGTGTGTGTGTGTGTGTGTGTGTTTCCAGCTGCCTGGGGACAGAGTAATGCTTTTAGACTGCTCACTCTCCATACAATCCCTATCGGCGTCTTTTTCATTGCTGATGATGTCACCCACCTAGAAGTATGCCTCTGGGAGTGCTGTGATCAAGTAATCTCGGTAGCGTGTTCTGTAACTGCATAATGCTGTAGTGTGATAAGGTAGTTAGGTCTATGTTCTAATCCCAGCCCTGCCAAGTGTGTGTTTCCAGCTGTTTAGGGACAGAGTAACGTTTTTAGACTGCTCACTCTCCACACAATCCCTATCGGCATATTTTCCATTGCTAATGATGTCACCCACGTAGAAGTATGCCTCTGGGAGCACTGTGATCCAATAATCTCGGTAGTGCATTCTATAACTATGTAATGCTGTAGTGTGATAGAATAAACAGGTAGGTGTTCTATTCCAAGGCATGACAGGTGTGTGACTTTGGCAGTCATATCCTATGTGTTGGTATCTGTGAGTGGCTAGCTCCAGGATGTGTTGAGTGTGTTTTGTTGCTTTCCTATATAGTGTCAACAAATGTCATGATCGCCCAAGAGACTGAGTTGGCAAGACATACACATACATCCGTCAATAGGTCTGGTGAGTAAATGTCAGCAGCCCTACTCTTCATAAATACAGTCTGACCCGTGTGACGCAACGAAACACACTTGCCTTGATAGTACACCACTACATAATGCAGGTGGCACATGTGGTTTCCTTTTCATTATTGTCTAATGCTTTGGTGTCATGTGGTCAGCTGTTGTGATATAAATTCTATATCTACATGTGTGTGTGTGTATGTATGTGTAATATATATATATATATATATATATATATATATATATATATATAGATATCTATAGATATCTAGGTATATAAATATATACATATAAATATATATATATATATATATATATATATATATATATATATATATATGTGGACATTAGCACACATAAATCTACATGATAGAATACATGTCCTACACTATTGAATGTCTGTGCTGGATGATCTGTACGTGATCACCTCAGATGGATGTATATCTGCCATGGCTTAGTGGTAAGGCACATTGTCTGTGGTGTGCAGGGTCCTGGGTTCTATTCGTGTAGAAACCAGTTGTTTTGTTGCTGGGAAGAACAAGGGACATCGAATACGGTGATAGTAAGGCACCTTTAACCAGTTGTGTGCGGATCTGAGTGACAGTAAGCAGTGGTTATTATTTTGGAGGATCAGTATGGGTCATATATCTATGCATTAGAAGACAATACTATGCAAATGAGGTTGAAAATAGTGAATCCTGTTTATCCCCAGGATGTGATGCAGATCCCAAGAGTGTATGTGTATAGATAGCCGGGTGTAGGACTCAAATATAGGTGAAAGCATGGGGGGGTGTCAGGCATACTGTACGTACATTGGAGCCCTGTGCCTCAGGATTGCTCCTGCCTTAGCATGCCTAAGCTAGGGGTGTGTCTATACTTGCCTAGTGAAATTGGGAGGGACAACAGCAGTAGTGGAGTAGTCAAGGTGAACAAGCTGCGCAAACAGGTGATAATTAGCTCAATCAGCAGATTACATGCCCAGCCCTGACCAGAACACTACGGTAAAGTGACCAAGCACCACACACACACACAGGTTTCTTCCACACTCTACACCCCCGGTGTATACATGCGGGGACATTTCTCGACACAATCCAACCAAATGAGAAGGGCTGCAGCAGGCAACATAGACCAACATGTGCAGGAGGCTGAGGGTGGTGAGGATGTGAATGCTGCCGAACAACCCTTAGTGAGGGTGGTGAGGATGTGAATGCTGCCGAACAACCCTTAGTGAGGAGACAGAAGACTTTACAGACCCAGGGTAACCTAGCAGGGGCTACATGAGCTGCAGATAGTGGAGCGCTATGGGGTGGACAGAGACCTCCTACAGCAGCTTGTTGAGCTGTGTCGGCCACACCTGACACATCGAACAGGCCGAGGGAAACCCATCCCAGTGGATACCAAGGTATGTGTAGACCTAGGTATACTAGCCACAGGTACCTCCCAAAGCACAACTGGGGATATCATGGGGATCTCACAGGCATCTGCATCCAGAGTATTGCACCAGTTCCCAGATGCCATGTCACCACATGCCAGTGAGCACGTACATGTCCTCAACACACGTGAGGTGTTGTCCAGCAATATGTGTCTCCTCCACCAAATGGCAGACTACTCTGGGGTACTGTGTGCTATAGCCTGCATGCACGTATGCATCAAAGCACCACCCAGTGAGCAGGGTAGGGCCTACATTAACCACAGGGGCATACCCTCCAACAGCTAGGTTGTATGCGATGGCCAGGTCATTATATTGAATGTGTGTGCTGGCTGCCCTGGAAGCTATGACGATTCTGATAAATGACATCTGACGCAGCTGTACCACACCTTTGCCAATATGGACATCCCCTACAGTCACCTAGTGGAGGAGGCTGGGTAACCACTGGAGTCATGGCTGATGACACCCATCAGCAATGCACACACACCTGAACAACTAAACCATCATGAGGCACACGCACAGGCAAGACATATAATTGAGCATGTGTTTGGGATACTCAGGTCATGGTTCTGGTGTCTGGACACATCTGGTGGAGCCTTGCAGTATTCACCAGCTACATGCACCCAAATTGTTATGGCATGTGCTATGCTACACAATATGATCCTGCAGAAACAGTTGCAGTAGGAACAGCATGGGGCAGGGCCACACAGTCCTCCACCAATGCCAAGGCCTGTACAGGCACACTGTGACTCGGAGGAGGAACTACCTGAGCTGGACCCAGTAGGCGAAAGGAGACGTGCAAAGTATGACCTGCCCTTGGCAAAGAGGCAATGCATGGCATATGCACCGACACAGTAGGTACCCATGGAATTTCACCCTCTCTGACTCGCACAGACAGTAAAAGGGATGCCAAACATGACACTACCTGCACTCAGCCATTTATTGGAAGTGCACTGTGTGAATCCAACATAGGCAGCCCTCCAGCACCATCCTCAGGTCTGGCACACCCCCAAGGTAAGTCAATCAACCAACCAATTGGCAGTTGTATTAGAATGTGTTTTTACTTGTATCTATGGTATGGATGTGAGCATACAAGGGAATTTGGTGGCTGACTGTTAGGGCAGCAGACAGTACACGTCCATAGTGGCACCATAACATCTGTAGCACATACCAGGGTCACAATAGTAGCCAGTAGTACACAGGGTGTCCTAACCCACTGCAGGTTGTGGGCTGAACATCATGTGTGTCCATACAGCCCACACAAGTCTCATACAGCTGGACAGGTGTAGACCAATACAGACAAATGCTATACAATGGCCTCTGGATATGCCCAATGGATGACCCCAACCTCCACAGACACACACACAGACTACAGCAGACCAGGCAGTTGGATGTAGGTTGTGAAGGCTAGGATGTCTGAAGCCACTATGCTGGTAATTAAAGCTAGGATCTGAAGTATACTGGTATGCCTCCAGCCAGCAAATTAGGTAGGTCCACACACTGAAATGGAGTACCTGGCATACCAGTTCAGTTGTAGCAAAAGTGTACAGCTATCAGCTGTGCCCCCCTTCCAATGTACACATGTGAAAGTCATGTGCACCAACCCCGGTGCAGTGTAGGAATGTGGATACAGTTGGATGTCCCCCTACACTGTGCAGACATGTAGAAACAGTCAATGCCACATGACCTTTGGCTACCCTGCAGACACAGCATGCCACCAGTCATACTGGGCATGCTCACACACTTAAACACAAGACGGCCAGGTCTGCAAACACCAGTGGTCTGGTCATATCTGCCAGTACATTGCTATACTGTTGGATGACTGTGCTGTATGGTATGTGTGTGGTACTGTCTATTGTCTGTATATATTCCATGGTGTATTGGTAATTCAAATCAGCTGTGTGTGCAGGGTGTTGCTGCCAACACTTGCAAAGGACGGTTCTTTGTTTGCAGCCAGAACAAGGCCTTTGGATACGAAGTGGGTAAGGCACATTCCAGCAGGTGGGAGCGGTTGTGCGTGGGTTTGCATGGTGTTAAGCACTGCTGACCTCTGGTTACAGCTCCTTATACTTGTTTAGACTCCACATTTCTTTAACAGTGCAATACTCTCATACTGGTAGACAAACACGCTTACACCCGCTCGCTCCCTCACTTGCACGTGCTCCAACATTGGTGCTTGCATTTGTCACTCACGCTGGGTGGGTGTGATCCCTTGTGATGCCTATTACATCGGACTACATGACTGCAGTATCGGGTATGGCTGACTATTATGCGACGGCAGGCGTTCAACTGTACAGAATCGGCGGCCTGTCCAGTGACATAATCATATTATATGCGTGTTCCTCATACAATCTGCTCCCATCTGTCTGATACATGGGAACCAATACTCTGCAACGCAGACATGTAAATTTGTTTTGGGAAATGCATCTTTCTGCCGGGTCATGCTACCGCATACCTATTGTAGGTTTTTCACCTTTGAAATTGGCTGAAGTGAGACTTTAGGAGTAACACCTTTCCCACTTTGCATAGGACAGTCCCTCATTAGGCATATGTGTCATGCGAGAATAATCTAGCCATAGCAAATGTCCTGATTAGAGGACAATATTATATTCTACGTTTTTCTAATAGTTGCATGTAACGGTTATTGTATAAATGACACTTCGATATGTTATGTGAGGTAGCATAAGCAACTTGACTGCTGCTAGACTAAGCTTTGATTTGTGCTAATATGTATATTTCTGTACTATGCATGGCTGTAGACATGTTCTGACCTGGTACGTCTGACATTTCTACAGAGCAGGTCCCACTTTGGCCATTTGGAAAGGTGGCAGCCCTATAGGACCTATATGTAGAGATGTCAGATTTGGCAATGCAACACATACCAACAGCCATTAGAAAACTGACTACTTCACTGGTTTGCATAAGTTAAGGTTATTCTTGTAGCATTATAGTTGCTAATACAGTTTCCTATAACATCTAGGTGTTTCAGATACAACAAAATCATTTTATGCAACCACTACAAACAATATATGAACTCTTTTCCCGAAATCACAGGCCATGTGCCGTAATATTCATTTTGCAGGACACAACTGCCCAGAGTGGAGCGTCCCTCACAAAGGCGAACAGGTGGTAACCCCAAACTATTATGCTATCATCTACCTACGGTGGTCGGCGGAATATGCGCTTTCCATCACTAGCAGACCTCACATACGAATGGGGTAGAATAAACACTGTATCAGGGACACTGCATAACACCCTGAGGGACACATTTAGATGATTGGTTCTATTAACCTGACACATTGACAGTCACAGGGCATATGTATTCATTCACATTTGTCGAGGTACATGCTGTTTATGACTCATACATGTCATTAGTCATTAGGTGTATTCCGCCACATGTCCACCTAATATCGCTAGTTCTGGAAGTGTTTAGCTAGGACTGTGTTACATTCTGATTCGTAATCATGGACGTCCATGATAATCGGGTACAAGGCACTGATATAGTCCCTATGTGTTCCCCCAATGGTTTACAGACTATTCAGTAGATGTGCTCTTCAGGTTTGGGAGGTATAGGAGTCTGCTATGCTCACATAGGAATATTAATTACTTCCACTGGGCGGGCCTAATACATCTCTGCCAACCAACACCTGCACACTTAGGCCCATTATTGCACACCCATGATTCTCCTACCTGACACCCCTCTACAGCACTTATGACTCATACTTACTGTGAGCGCAGCTGGGGTATGAGCACACCCCTACACACTGCCCACTCTCCCCGTCTCGGGACACATGTCATACGTTTTGTCAACCCATGTGTTATTACACTTGCACAACCTACTGTTCCGTGAACAGCTACATCCTGCTCATGTCGATTACTACAGGTTCGCCTGTATAACGAATTTTTGGTGTCCTGCAAGGGACCCCATTATCCATGTTTAAAGTGTAGACCTTGCAAATCTCTCCCACTGGTACTTTCCTACCGGTGGTTTGGAAAGCAGCAGTGTATTTACCTTTATTGCCTGTCTGTATGTCTGACCGGCCTATCTGGGTGGTGTGGGAGGTAAACGTTTGTTTATTGTACCTCCCATTTACATATGCCCGGTCTGAACATATATTACCCGTAATTGCTGTAACGTAACTTAGTTATGTACATGTGTATATCTACAATGACATATATATATATATATATATATATATATATATATATATATATATATATATTTATATATTTCTTTATTTTATGTCTGTGGATATATATCTATACACACACACACACATATATATATATATATATATATATATATATATATATATGCGTGTGTGTATGTATATATATATATATATATATATATATATATATATATATATACTGATATAGTCCCTATGTGTTCCCCAATCTATATATATATATATATATATATATATATGTGTGTATATAAGTTCCATCTGTACATACCAACATACATGACTGAACCACACTTTTATAAGAAACTAGCTTCCAAATGAGCTATCAGAAAGTTTGTTATTGTTATCACTTCTAGTGTAGTGAGTATGTAAAATGTACAAGTGATTGTTTCTGATTTATGGGAAAATTCTGTAAATATGATTTTTGGGCCATGCAAGTGCTGGATATTTGCTGAGAGAAAAGTGGCTGCAACTGTGAGTCAGGAATGGAAACTTCCTAAGCATTTAAATGGGCCAAGACTCTAGTAGTTATGAACAACTCAGTGAAGCAGAATGTAAAACTCAATGTATCCTATAAGTTTTCACATGTCGTTAACTCTTGGCAGACCTGCTGATTGCCATTTGTTCAAAATGGCAAGTGCCTAAGCTTCACTAACTCAGTCTTATTATTAGTGTTTATATCCTACCAAGAACCATACATGTAACCCTAAATCTCCCTCCTGGTCCCTAACCTCAACCTCAGACCCTACTCTTCCTTACTCTAGCCCTAAATGTCCTATTTACTCCTTAGTTTTAATCAGGGACACCTCACCCGAAACCTAAGACACCCTGCCACTCACTAATCTTAAAGCTCTCTTTTAATCTGTAACCCTAATTACAAACCATGCTCCTAAATTCTTATCCTACAACTCCTAGTTTCTCTCTAAACCTAATTCCAAACTCCACTCTGCAAATTTAAATTATCCAAACATGCTCTAAATATAAAAATCTCTGTCATTCCCTAAACTCTTATCACAAACCCTGCCTGCTGCCCCTAATCCTGAAATCCTCCTGTGACTCCGTAAATCTAATCCCACACCCCACTCCCTAAATGTCAATTTCTCAATTGCTCTATTGTTTTCTAAAGTTGAAACTCCCTGTTGCCCCCCAAATTTTAATCCCAAACTCCCTTTCTTTAACCCTAACAGCAAGCTAGCAGATACATCCCCAGTCCCTCCCTTGCAGACATTAAATCCCCAGTCCCTCCCTTGCAGACATTAAATTCCCACTCCTTCCCTTGCAGACACTAAATTCCCACTCCCTCCCTTGCAGACACTAAATTCCCTCTCCCTCCCTTCTAGATGCTAAAGTCCTACTCCATTCCTTGCAGACACTAAGATATGTGTTTGTACAGCAACTCCACTTTCTCACTCCGCATATACCTTACTTGTACCCAGCTCATGTGCAGCTCAACTCTATCATCCCTGCATGCACACTTTTCATTAAATATGTTGTCAAGTTTAAGCTGCAGTCCATGCACACACCCAACATGAGTACCTGGCTATAAGACCGTGGCCTGCCAGAAGCTGGGGCTTGTATGGTTAATGAACACCCACAAACTAGTGTGGTCAAGATTAGAGGAGTTCAGAGGAAACACAAAAAATGCCACTTTTTATTTATGGAAGTTGACATATAAAGTCTATGAGCAAATACTTTCTAGGTAATTGCTTTACTTTCCCAAAGATGAATAAAGCTAAGCAGCATTAATTTAATATCGATTCACCTTCATGATACAACATTTAGTACGGGCAAAATGGTAGGAGAGCCATCAGGAAAGGGTATACAAACACACACACAGACACACACACACACACACACACACACAAACACACATGCGCGCGTGCGCACACACACAGATACACACACACACAAACACGCACACACACACACACACACACACACACACACACACACACACACTTGTGTAGAAACACAATGACAAATTAAGCTTTCACTTAGGAGGTGAAGCAGTTAACTGAATATTAACATAAAGAAAACTCAGTGTAGAGGATTAAATGCAAATGACTTAATTGTAAGCCAGTAGCTTTCCTCTCATGGAAGTGCTGTTTGACATGTCATTTTGATATATAAGGAAAGTTTTTGAATGTTGGTACAACTGAGAGTCTGGTGGAGGTGAAGGCATTTGGCAACTGCTCTGTGTATTCTAGAAATTTATACTGTGTGGTGTTTCAGCCAAAAGCACTTATGCAGGTGAGCCAAAAAGACCACCAAGCATCAAAACGTTAAATATAGTTAACTGTATTAGAGCAATCAATATGTGGTATTAGAAAAGGTACTCCAGAGACATATTTTAGGGGCATATTTTACAGGAGAACTGTAATTCTAAATTCTGTAAATGTGCAACAATAGACCACATGCCAAAGTGAAAGGAGAGAGAAGACTAGACAAATTGTTTTAGAAGTAGACATGGCAGATTTTTCACCTGATGTAATTGTCACCTAGAGAGCTAAATGAGTTATTTGATTATAATCAGCTTTTATAATGTTGTTCTTTCTTAACATTTGAACTACAAGGAGACTGCTATAAAACTATTTTTCCAGAATGTCAAATAAATGATTACATACTTAAAGAGGGATCCATTCAAACTTCTAAATGTTTGAATGCCACACTCAGAAAGTGAATTTAAAAGTTAGTAGCAATGGCAAAAATTATAAATAGTATTATTCAAGAAACAATGTCTCTGCAAATATCAACTGCTGTTATCTTAGCACAAAAACAACATTGCTGGTCACATTCCAGTCATTGATTCATTAGTGACATTATGGGCATTTAAATGATTTCTAATCCCATGTGACTTAACTTTTCATCCTGCCAGTGTTTTCAGCTGTTTAAATATTTCATAGAGCACATTTATCCAGTGATATTGAACAAAATTATCTGTTCTTCCTGGCCATCTTTGTGGGAAATACTCAATAGTTTTATTTCACATCATTTTAGTAGGAGTAATTCATGTTGGAGTACCATTTTGAAACAGCAGAACAGTTTGCAAGCTTTAGTTTATTCCTTTAATATCAAAGTGTTAATACCACTAGCTATCTAAACACTTTGCTTTTCAGTAAATATATAAAAGATAAGACTGATGCTGAAGGGTTTTGTATGTCTGATTGCTGACAACAAAACTGACTTCAGCATTATGCAGGAAAGATGATTTCTCAGAGTCCACACTGAAATGTGGGAGGATATTGTAATATTAGATAAAAACTGAATATTTCTTAACAGACATTTTTCTGTATGTTCCTATCACTGACAGGCTTTTCCACTGCATGCTGCAGATTAAGACAGACTATATTGGTTTGTGAATACTGTTTAGGTATGGTTCTTTTTTTAAGAATTCAAAGCCATGAACAGTTGAGCAGCTGGAACGTACTTTAACCTTCAGGTGATTGATTCATTGCCTTGAGGCCATTTTTTCACATAATCCACTGTAGTTTAATGTGTCTCTATCACAAACCATAGATGAAATTTGTTCTTAGGTTGTACAGTAGATCCCTCGATGCTTACTGAATCATGTGAAACCATCATTCTTTTTTTCTCATTGAAGTCACTCAGCATTTCATGATTGAAAGCAAATATTCTGCAAGGCACAGTTTTCTAAAATACATTATATGCAAATGCATCTATTTGAAGGTCATGATAATTTTGTAAACATCTGCTCATGAAGGGTGTTGTATTTGTTTATTTTTCTTTGACAACAGGATGAGTGCACTGCCACATTTTCAGACATCAAAGCAAAATCCAAGGAAGAAGGCAAAGCCAAACTTCATATACAAAAAGCAATAAATAAAAATGAACTCAGCAACGTGTAAATAAAATAAAATAGTTTAATAAATAAGTAATAGCAAACCTTTTGGGAGAATAACCTTTCATCAGTGCTGACAGTTCATAGTTAATTTCCCTTAAATACATTCATTAATCAAACACAGCCAATAAAAACACATAACCAATAACATTCATCACAATACAATAACATTCTAAAAGTATTATACATTTTATTTTAAACACATCTGTTTATGTATGCTTCAAAATTGGTTTCAATCGTGCAGTCTGATTTATCCTGTGAGGGGAATCTGCATGCAATGGACGTATCCAATTATATTCTTTAATCTCTAACCTATTATTCATATCCCCTCTCCTTAAATTCTTGTTAACCTTATCTATCACCATAAAAAAGGCATGGGTGGAATCATTATCATTAATATGTTCAGCTAAAGAATTAGTAAGTATATTTCTTCTAATATTAGATCTATGTTCTATAATTCTATCTTTCAATTTTCTTGTGGACTTACCCACATAAAAACTCGTGCATCCATTGCAGGTTGCTAAATAAACAATATTTGCAGAATTACATGTTGCAGACCATCTAAAGGTATATTTTTCTTTGTAGGTGGATGGACAAAAATGCAGTCACTATTGTTGTAACTACAGCAACAGCAATTAAACATGGAACTGTACCAATTTTACTAAGGTTACCTAAAAGTTGTAGAAACATCTTTATAACGCAGATGTTGTTTTAAACTGGAACAGTTATGAAAGGAAAATCTAGGTTTTGCATCAATCACATTTCATAATTCAGGTAAAGATCTTAAAATAGCCCAGTTGTCACTTATGGTTTTCTTTATCTCCTCAGTGCTCCTACTAAAAATAGTAGTGTAACGTAATAAATATTTATCATTTGGAGAAGCAGTAACAATACTAATTACAGATTATCTCCAAAGTGAGGACTAGCATGACCGTGCCTTAATGTTAAGACGTATAATGGACCTGAACAATATTCATCGAAGATTGGCCACAGTTCATGGATGATATATTTTTTGCATGGGAAGGCACAAATAATGAGTTAGATCAATTCATGGAAATTTGAATAGAAGTACTAATTTTTTTTACATTTTCTATGAGTAGTTCTTTTGATAGTATACATTTTTTAGATGTCACATTGATTTATGATAGTTCTGATTTACATATGATAGTTGCTCATGCTGGAGGGACAGATTCATCACCCAGAGACTCCCTATGCTGTGGAACAAAATCCCGGTACATGTGAGGCAGAGCACCTCGCTGGCCTTGTTCAAGAGGAATCTTGACCAATGGATGGGGGATCGCAGATATACCCCAGGGATTACTTCAGTGTCACTGCTTGACAGAGGCACAGCAAAATAATAGGCATAGTTTTATTCAAACTAAAGGGGTGGCGAAAGCCAAATAACTATGGGCTAGGCTTATAAATGCCCTTGGGCAGATAGCCTAGTATGAACCTATGAACCTATGAACCTATAAGAAACCTGTGGATAGAAATAAGTTTTTACATAAGAATAGTATGCATGCACCCCATGTTTTTAAGGGTATAGCTAGGGGACAATTCACAAAAAATGAGCAGGTTAAACACTAATTTAGATAAATGTTACAAGCAGAGGGTATGATGATGGGCTATTAAATCGTATGTTAAGAGATGTCTTAACATTTAAAACAACATCTGCGTTATAAAGATGTTTCTACAACTTTTAGGTAACCTTAGTAAAATTGGTACAGTTCCATGCTTTAATTGCTGTTGTTGTAGTTACATCAATAGTGACTGCATTTTTGTCCATCCACCTACAAAGAAAAATATACCTTTAGATGGTCTGCAACATGTAATTCTGCAAATATTGTTTATTTAGCAACCTGCAATGGATGCACGAGTTTTTATGTGGGTAAGTCCACAAGAAAATTGAAAGATAGAATTATAGAACATAGATCTAATATTAGAAGAAATATTCTTACTAATTCTTTAGCTGAACATATTAATGATAATGATTCCACCCATGCCTTTTTTATGGTGATAGATAAGGTTAACAAGAATTTAAGGAGAGGGGATATGAATAATAGGTTAGAGATTAAAGAATATAATTGGATACGTCCATTGCATGCATATTCTTCTCACGGGATAAATCAGACTGCACGATTGAAACCAATTTTGAAGCATACATAAACAGATGTGTTTAAAATAAAATGTATAATATATTATATATATAAATATATATACCTTTAGATGGTCTGCAACATGTAATTCTGCTAATGCTGTTTATTTAGCAACCTGCAATGGATGCACAAGTTTTTATGTGGGTAAGTCCACAAGAAAATAGAAAGATAAAATTATGAAAGAGGACAAATTGCCATCCAAGTGATAAAAATCCAAAGGTTGATATTATAGGGTGATTCTTTGTCAGCACTGATGTTTTACCTTGTCCTTAACCCATCCAACCCACTAAAATATTTGCTTAATAGATTAGGCTATAGCTTGTCTTTTCAGAAGTCATCCTGGGTAAATGGCATCTCGGCTATTTTCTACGGGTGATGAAAAAGGAATGTATGGCTCATATGATAAGCAATAGAAATCTGGATTACAAATGTCTACGACTTTTTCAGATTATGTAAGAAGGGCATTTGATCTTGAAAAATCTGAGAAAGCAACATTTATAGCAGCAAAAACTGAAGCATCAAGAAAATCTCAACATGGGAGAGGAATGCAATATATAAAAAAGCTTGAACAAGGAAGGTATAAATGTCATGGCCTTAATGATACCTCAATAATGCAGCATGAAGAAATGAGAACAAAGCTTTGTAAGGAATATTTAAAAAAAATGAAACTAATATAAATGTCTGCCTTGACATCTAAGGATAAGGTTTAAGCTATGAATCAACTTGTTCTTCCTTTTGTAATTTACAGTATCTATATAACTGATTGGCCCCAACAAGTGCAGGAACAGTTAGATAGGAAGCAAAGTAATCTGGTTCATGCTTATCAAATTATTTATTAAAAAATAATGCATGGCAAGGTTATATATCCCTTAGTTCATTTGAGGCTTGCGCAGATGGAATCATAAAAGTCAGTAAAGGTGTGAGTATGACTGAAGCATATGGAAGGTTAGGAGACAGGCAATGAGGCACACTGTTGTGTTTTTTATTACTTTATTTGAGAATGCATTTACTTGTCAAACAATGCAGACTGTGTAAATTATTTTGTAATTGCAGTATACAGCACATATTTACATGGATAGATGACAGAGAGAAGGGGCATTACCATCAGTGACTCTGTATCGTTAGCACATTTTTAGCTTCATTCTTTTCAGCAGTGATAATTGATAACCCTAATTTTTACATGCAAGGTTAAAAATGTAATCACTTTTTTATTTATTCTATATTTCACTTTGTTTGGTTTCCTAATCCTGCAGTATATATCAAACTATAGTTCATAGCTGTATCTTTGCTTCCATGTTTTATCTTTTGTGAGACTTTTTATGTTATGGCCATTGTTTTCATGCTTATTATTACTACTTTTTTTGTTAACTTTCTCCTTTTTTTTCCTTTTTGTAATATCTGCTGTCTTCTTAAATTCTGAAATGAAGCTTTAAATTCTTTGCATGTATCTTCTTTCTTTACATATTGTAGATATGAAATGGCCATTTATATGTTGCTGAATGAATGCAAATTTCACTTTTACATCTCTCCAGTATGAAACATTCATTGCCAGAAACTACATAGGCAGTCAGAGGTCCCTTTGTTTCTCAGAGAACAAAAATCTAGAGTGTTTAACTGTATCACTGTATACTGAGAATGTCTATTTTTTATGTGTACTTTAACAAAATAAGGCTCCTTCACCCATGTACCAAATGGAAGAGAAGGATGCCATCCTCAGAGATGTAACAGCATTTGCTCACCCAACAAAGTAAGATTCTGTTTTGAGCATGCTTTCAGGAAAACTACAGCAATTCAATCCAGGTAGTTTCTTTTCTGATATACTAATGATAGAATACTTTCTTCCATACTTCCTGCTTATGGCTTATATATTTATGACGTGCTCTAGTACAATTAGATCAGGGGATTTTTAGGATATGTCACTGCTCACTGGTTTTAAAATGGGTAAATTCTGCCCAAGTTATCTTATCATATATGTACACACACACACACACACACACACACACACACACACACACACACACACACACACACACACACACACATACAACAGCACACCCTTTTTTCAAATGCTGGCGTTCTATAGAATATTTGTATTTCTGTGCTTTATCTTAAACTTATGAAGAAGCTGCTTTCTTTCATGTTTGTTTCTTTAAGAAAAACATCATACTTTATCCTATTGTCTTTGTTGGTGAATAAAGCACATTTTCCAAGTTATCCCATCAGTCCTGTATTGTTTCTTAATCAATATAGTTGCTTATTTTCTCATATTCACAGCTTGACAATTAAGTATTAAGAGTAGAAAGTGTACCATCATTTACTTTCAAACATCATACATTACTCATTAAGCAGGTTTTCATTTCAGTATTTTACAACACATGTACAATTATAATTGCTTTTGTAGCTGTTGCTTATAAAGAAAAGAAATTCCCTTTCTATGTGAGGCACGTGCGAGTTGCAATTAAATGACCCATTTCCATTTTTTTAATTTTAAATGGCTTTCATATCTCTGATAGTTGTTAATATATCAATGAACCATTATTGTAATTTTCTACATGCACTGCCAATGATCACAATTTTTTTTTGAATCTTAAGTTATTAAGGTAAAATCAATTAGTCACGTTGTTAATGTATTTGCAAATCAAAGCTTGACTTTTTGCAGGTGACATGTTTTGTTCTGAGTTTTCAGGACTCAGAGAGAAGAGGAAAAAGATGAGGTTTATGTTTTTGTTTTATATTTTCCATTTTCTCAAATTCTGAGTGACCTCAGAGTTGGTAATACATAACAATTTGGGACGTGAGGAAGAGCCCAGACAATGGGAGAGCAGAGAAGAGCAGTCCCATGGAAATATTCTTATTTTGTAATTTAACCCACTGCGTTTCATAGTGATATTTCAATATTTCTGTATTGTGTAATATAATTATTTCAGATGCAATATTCTGAGTCTCAAGAACAGATGTGATTACTCATAAGTCTAGTTCGCCATTTTAGAAGATTTGCTAACAGTCCATTTCTACTTTGAAGATAAGACTTAATCATTTCAAGCATAGTGTATCTCTTTTGAAAGCAGTCCTCCAACTCTAAAATCAGAATGAAATAGTAACCTAACTCCTATCCTAACTCCAGAGTTTAGCATAATCAAAAGTCAGCAATATGTTTCCAATTTCATCAGATATTCCCTGCTACCACCTAGGTTAGGTTTGTGGTGATATGCTTTGTCACCACTGCTTGTTCAGTATTTTCTTTTTTACATTACAGCCATCTTACATTTCGATAAGAACTGCTACATCTTCTCTTCACATAAGCTACTTCTGATTGGTTTGTCTGTCCTGAAACATGCCACTTTGTCTTCCTGCCTCAATACACTTAAGTTGCCTTATTTTTGTTATATAGAAACATTGCATTTGTAGGTAACTGCTTGTTCAATACATGTTCCATCTTAGAATAAATTAAAGAGATTGTGTATAACAATTCTAACAGCACACTGGCTGTGTGGAATAAGTCTCAGTATTGTTTGTTTGTGTTGTGTATGTGTGTGTCTGTGTGTATCTGTGTTTACTGAGAAAGAAATAAAGATATCATAAAGACACATGCACACAAACACAGGCACATAATCATGATTTTTTTTATTTATGCTTAGATGGACTGAATTGTTTTATGTTACAGTATAATTTATTGATCTGAAATTTTAGGAATGGATAGATAGATAGATAGATAGATAGATAGATAGATAGATAGATAGATAGATAGATAGATAGATAACACTGCTTTTGTCTGTTGATTTCAGAGACATGGACTATTTGATAGGGGATGGAGACAAGGTCAGCTCTAACTGTTTGAAGTCTAATAAGTAGCACAGACTTAAGGATATAGAATTTAGAAGAGCAACTGCTGTTAAAAAGTGATAATTAGTAGGGGATATAAAATATTGTATGATAGCTATAGGGATTAATCAGAGGAATTAGAAAGCATTGAGAAAGAGAACTTGCATAAGCAATTCACAAAGAAACAATGGGAGGACATATGTATGGCTCCTAAATATTTAACAAAGATTTAGGATTTTTCCTTTCATATGTACACCAAGCAGACTCAAAATATATATATATCCTCAGGTAGATTGCAAATGTTAGAGGTGTGATGGGGAAGAAAGAGACCCTTTGGAGCATATTTTTGGGAGTGTAATGAATGGCAAACTTTAAAAATTCCTTGCAGACTACTCTGTCAAAAATACTAGGTGAGCAAATTAGTGTAACTAAGGAAATGACTTTTTGAGCTGTAATACAGAATCAGAATTGTCTAAACATAGTAAGGCCTTGCTGAGTTTAATTCTAATGCCTGCTATTAAAGCAATTACTAGAAAATGGAAATCAAAGTCTAAAGCAACTGTACTAGTACTAGGGAATATAGTAACGCAGATAGAAGAACTGGAAGTGGGATCTTTAGAAAAGGGTAGGAGCAAAATACACAGAAAAAAGGGAACTGTAGGAACAATGCATGCAGAATAATGTTTTGGAGGGAGATTGGGGTTTAAGGAAAAGCAGGAACTGAATTATTTATGTAATGTTCTGTACTGAAGATTATATGTCATGTATAGTGCTTGCAACTGAAAATATGGCAATATGGTTTGCTTTAATTTATATAAATATGTGATTGCCTATGTCATATGTAACAATTCAACAAAGCCGATTCTTGTTTAAAATAAAAAGAATAGTCATCATCACTTAGTATACACATGTTAGTACAGTAATATTGCTTCAAAAGTTTTGGATTGCTATGGAACAGAGGACTTCAAATATGTTTTCTACTTTTTTTGGCATAGCATGCAAGTCTTGGCTTATTATTATTATTATTATTATTATTATTTGTTTTATTATGAGTTCTTATGGGAAATGATCTGATACCTCATGTTATCACTCTGGAGCTCTTCTCTGATTTAGTACCATGACTCCTATGTTTCACTTAACCCCACTAAACTCAGGGTCTCAGGCCCTGAACATAGGTTGGAAGCTTGAGAAGCCTGAGCAACCTGGCAGCCAGCGGACAGGGGTGCTTTGAGAGCCATGTTTCCTGCTGCTAGGGATGGTAGCTTGTTTAGATTTTAGTCCTTGCTTATCATTTATACATGTGTGACTGCATCAAGGTCACTCTATTCAGTTTCAGAAATGTAATAATAAATTAACAGATCTTGAGGACCTCATGCAGTAGTCATAGCAGTGTTTTAATTGAGACTTGGTTTCAGTGTAAATAAAACACTCCCTCTTTACTTGATTTCAGTACCTAACACACATTCAGACATGCTGAAAATTGTGGAGGTGCATCAGTATCTGCCACTGACCCAATGTTCATTAAACAGATTACTGTTACCCACAAACAAAACTTTATCAGTTCATACAAGGGTTGAATTTGGCAAGGGTTGAATATGGCTAGGCTTGTAAAGGCCCTAGGGCTATTAGCCTAATAACCTCCTATGAACCTATGAATACACTGCTTTAGGTGACTTCCATGTTCATGGTGAACCATGAATGGTTTCTTAAGGTGATTACTGAAACAGGCATAAATAAAAATACATTTCTGATGATTGACATAAATAAAAATACATTTTTAGTGGTTGATTTCAGCTATATGTTGATTAACTGGATCACCTATACCACAAAGACTGGATATGACAAGCATTCCTAGACTTAGGAAAGGTTATCTCCTTCATACAAATATTAAGCCAACCAACTAAGGGTCAGAATCTTCTAGACC
>NC_056728.1:1544365700-1544373200 GCF_019279795.1 Protopterus annectens
ATGCTGTGCACCAGGTTTAAAAAAAAAAACAAGAAATAACAGCTCTGTTTACATCTGAGCACTGGGTATGTGCAGCGTGTCTCGGGGCTTAAACGGGAAGGCAATGGGAAGGGAAAACAGCAGTAGGAAGGCAATCAAGGGGAACTAGCATAGCTGGCAGGTGAAATGTATCAGAATCAGCCAATTACACAGGCACCAGCCCAGCCCAGCCCAGCCCAGCTTAGTACACTACTATAAACTATGCAAACACCTTTCACACTGGTTTTTCCCACAGACTTTACACCACCAGTTTACACAGATGGGGAAATTTTACCTGACATAACTAACAAATTGATAGGGGCTGCTGTCGATCTCGTACATCAATATGTGGAAGAGGCTGAGGGTGGCGAGGATGAGAATGCTGACAACCAGACCACAGTGAGGAGAAGGAGAAGAGTGTACAGACCCAGGGTAACCTACCAGGGGCTACATGAGCTGGAGAAAGTGGAGCACTATAGGGTGGACAGGGACATCCTACAGCAAATTGTTGAGCTGTGTCAGCCACATCTCACACACAGAACCAACAGAAAGGAACCCATCCCAGTGGACACCAAGGTATGTGTAGGCTTAAGAATACTAGCCACAGCTACCTTCCAAAGGTCAACTGAGGATATCATGGGGATCTCACAGGCATCAGCATCCATGGTACACCATCAGTTCCTGGATGCCATGTCAGCACATGCCAGTGAGCACATATATTTCCTCAACACCCTTGAGGCGTTGACCAGTAATATGCATATCTCCCACCAAATAGCAGAGTACCCAGAGGTAGTGGGTGCTATAAATTGCACGCACATACACATCAAAGCACCACCTGGTGAGCAGGGTAGGGTCTACATAAACCACAAGGGCCAAGGGCTTCCCCTCTATCAACTGCCAGGTTTTGTGCAATGCCCAGGGCATTATAATGAATGTGTGTGCTGGCAGCCCTGGAAGCTATCATGACTCCCACATCTGGCATATGACACAGCTGCACCAGAGATTTGCCTGTGGGGACATCCCATATGGCCACCTAGTGGGGGATGCTGGTTACGCACTGGAGCCGTGGTTGATGACACCCATCAGAAATGCACACACACCCAAACAAGAACTTCATAATGAAGCACACGCAAAAACCAGAATCATAATAGACCATATGTTTGGGATGATCTAGTCACGGTTCCGGTGCCTGGACATATCCGGTGGAGCCTTGCAGTACTCTCCAGCTACAAGTACACAAATTTTCATTGTATGTGCCATGCTACACAATATGATCCTGCAGAAACAGCTGCAGCTGGAGCAGCAAGTGGCAGGGCCACACAGTCCCCCACCATTGTCAAGGCCAGCACAGGCACAGAGTGACTCGGAGGAGGAACAACCTAAGCCTGCCCATGGAGGCAGAAGAGGTGTGCCCAGTATGCCCAGGCTTTGGCAAAGAGGCAATGTATAGCACATACACTGACATGGTAGGAACTCAGGGAATGACACCTCTCTCTGACTCGCACATACAGTAAAAGGGATGCCAAAAATGACACTACCTGTGCTTTACCATGTATAGGGAGTGTACTACGTGCATCCGACATAGTCAGCTCTCCAGCACCATCCTCAATACTGGCACAGCCACAAGGTAAGTCACTCTTACTATCAGTTGCTGAATGGAGTAGCATGTTCTGCTAGTTGTATCTATGGTATGGATGTGATCATGCAAGGGAATCAGGTGGCTGAGTGGGATGGCAGCAGACAGTGGACACCTATATGGGCAGCATGAAATCCATAACAAATACTGGTGAAAACAAAGTAGGCAGTACAAGACAAGGTGACAAATCCAACTGCAGTACATGTGATGGCCCAAATGTGTGTCCATAGGACACATACATGCATGTCGGTGAGGCTCACATACCCAACAACAGCCACAGCCAGCAGGAAAGGTGTAAATGACCATAAAGAAAGGCTGTGCTAAGGCCTCCAATTGATGGCAATGGAGAACAGCCCCCCCTCCAGACCTACACAGACAGACTACTACAGGTTAGGCAGTTGGATGTTAGTTCTAAAGGGTAAAAAGTTTGAAACTGAAATGTAGGTCAATAAAACCTGAGATCTGTACTTTAATGATATGCCTCCAGTATGCATGATAGGTCGGAATACAAAATGAAATGTAAGCCAACAGAGTACCTGAAATACCAGTACAATCATAGCAAATGTTTACAGTTGTCAGGTGTGCCCCCCCTACAATCCTATGTAGAAATGCAGTAACATGTACGTGTGGGTTTAATAACAGTGGAGCACAGATTAACTGAGCTGGTCCAATTTACAGGATAGATTGTTACGTGTACAATATGCAGGGCTCCATGTGTTAGGTTGTTGTGTATTGTATATTGTGTGGAAGTGGTCAGCATGTAGGCATGGAGGGTTGTGTCCCGGTGGCCTATGGCCAGTACTGTTGATGACAGGGCCATGTTCTGACAACTGCAGTGCCAACGACAATGCATCCCAGCAAGACCCAATTCAGCAGTCATCCATACTAATTGTTCAGATGTCAAAATCTGTCACTATCTGAAAGATGGACATGCCATGAATGTGGGCCCAGACATACACACAATACACAGGTGGAAGTATCCTAAACAGAGTACATAAAATGTAACTGTCAACTGCACACACCTTTGGAATTGTACATACAGGTTAGCAGCCCATTAGTTGTCTCTGTAGTATGGAATACTGATGTATTCTGGCCAATCACTGGCAGACCACAAAAGGCACAGTTATGAAGTAATGAGATACTGCCTATGTCCCCACACAAGGCAGCATAAGGGGAATGTCCTAGGTATATCTGTGAGTCAGCTGCAAGAAGCTTCCATATCACACATACACTCAGCTCACCCCATCAGCCACAGGTTTATCACAGGTCATATCCCTGCTGTTGGAAATGAGTACAGTATGACCCCCACTTCTGTATGGGAATACCCACAGAATGCAGCATGCTGAAGAGGTGTCCCACGCAGGTGCATCCCTAGCTTTAAGCAGCACCCTGACAGCATCCAGAACAATGGATTACTATGGACAGGAACTATTGCCATTAACACCTCGCACACTTACCCTGTCAGCCCAGGGGAATCAAGTGGCTCACAGCCTGGGACAGTAGGAGTGACAGAATGCACTGGCCTTCTACAGATGGCCTGCATCTCTACCAGATGCCCTACAGTCCTCTGTCAAAGGCCTGTGCCTTACCCGTACTGCCAATGTATGTTATCTCATGGGGTCCCAACTAACAACATAACAGTTCACAGAACACAAATGGAAGGACATGTCAACAAATCCCAGTAGCATGCCCACCATATCCTACTGGATGAACTGTGGACTAACCCCTAAATACCACTGGGATGAAGGGACAACTATAGGGATACTTCTCAGATATCGCTCCCATAATGTTAGGAAGAGGATAGAATAACAGAGTGGGGAGGGTGTAGAAGCATGGACAACATGGAGTGTGTGAAGTCTGAAACTCTGATGTGTGTCCATACTACCCCTGCCTGCAAACCCAGCAATGGGTGGCTACAAACCTGCTCATAAACCACAATGTGAAGGGGAACTGACCAGATATATGAGCCCTGCCTCTGGGTAACCTGGGTGAATCTGTACAGCTGAGAGGTATGGCCACAGCAGGATATGACCATTCTGTTATATCGATAGATGTACAAGCAGGGGATCCTCAGCCACCACAGTACCAAGGTGCTAGACCATTTACACAGAACCATCAGCAAGTGTCTGCAGCTACCCCTTCAGAATGGCATGAGTGTGCAAGAATATGTAGGCTGCAGACCACAATACTGGACACAGCTTCATTCATCTTGTATTTCCCAGGAAATAACTGTGAGAAAATAAGCATATCTGTCAGTAGTTGATGACATAATACATCACAGTGTAAATCAGTACATATGTCTGAATATCTCTGCTAACACCAACCACGTAACACAAGCAGCACAGACACAATAGTTACAGTATCCCACTATCTTTTGCCAATTGTGACTCTATATTGTCAACCTATCTACAAATATCCTGCAGAAACAGGTTGCTAGCTGTTTGTTGTAGAACACAAAATCCTGCACTGGAGTACAACCTACCTGGAATGGATTCACCAACCTACCTGGAATGGATTCACACACTCAGTATAGAAGGTCATACTGGGCATGGTCCTACACTTAGAGAAATGAAGACCATGTCTGACAACAACAGATGACTATACATATCTGTCAGTCACAGATGTCTGTGCACACACACACACCACATTGCACACCATTCATGCTTTGCACAGACATTGGATAGGAATACTCACACATATCCAAGGCCAACACTCTATAATAGGTCAAACATACACACACGGAGATGTGGGGAAGAGAGAGACAGACAGTGACAAAGAGATTGCCATCATGAGGCCTGCCCCACCCACCACACATTCAATTGGCCAATATCACATGATATGCCAATGTCAATCACTGTAGACATATGCTATTGGTAGCCCTCAGCCCTATAGTGTCTGTGGTGCTTGTGATAACTGTGTAACATGATAGTACAAATCAGTATTCCTCTAGCATTTGTATACCCAGTCCTGTCAAATGTAAAGTTGTGTGTGACTGAGTGTTGTGTGTGTGTTTCCAGAGGAATGGTTTATGGCCCATTCACACACACACTGCACTTCCCATTGCCCATGCTAGCAATCTTGCTAATGTCAGTCACCTTGAAATAACCCTCTGGCCAATTTGCAGCCGCGTAAGGTCCGTGGCACTTGTGATAACTGCTTAATGCTATAGTGTAACATACTAGTTAGGTAGGAGTTCTAATCCCAGAAATGGCAACTGTGCAACTCTGTGTGTGTGTAGAGTTTAATGATTTTGAGGCCATTCACAGTCACTACACCTCTCATTGCCCTACTTTAAAAAGCCTGCTGATGTCAGTCACCTTGAAATACCCCTTTGGAGAAAGGTTAGCTCTCTAAGCTCTGTGGTGTGTGTGATAACTATGTAATGCTGTAGTGTAACATACTAGATAGATAGGAGTTTGAATCCCTGACATGGAAACTGTGAAACTCTGTGTGTGTAGAAATTAGTGATTTTGAGGCCATTCACAGTCACCACACCTCCTGTTACCCTACTTTAGCAGGCCTGCTGATGTCAGTCACCTTGAAATACCCCTTTGGAAAATGGTCAACCCTATAAGTTCCGTGGCATGTGTGATAACTTTATAATGCTATAGTGTAACATACTAGTTAGACAGGAGTTCTAGTCCCACTGAAACTTTGTGTGTGTGTGTGTGTGTGTGTGTGTGTGTGTGTGTGTGTGTGTGTGTGTGTGTGTGTGGAGATTAATGATTTTGATGCCATTCACAGTCATTACACCTTCCATTGTCCTACTTTAGCAAGCCTGCTGATGTCAGCCACCTTGAAATACCCCTTTAGAGAAGGGCCAGTACTCTATACTCAGTGGCACATGCAATAACTGCATAATGCTGTAGTGTAACATACTAGTTAGGTATGAGTTCTAATCCCAGACATGGCAATTCTGAAATTCTGTGTGTAGAGATCAAAGATTTTGAGGCCATTCACAGTCACTGCACTTCCATTTGCCCTACTCTAGCAAACCTGCTGATGTCAGTCACCTTGAAATACCCCTTTGGAGAATGGCTAGCCCTATAAGCTCTGTGGTGAGTGCAATAACTGTGTAATGCTATAGTATAACATACTAGTTAGGTAGGAGTTGTAATCTCAAACATGGCAACTGTGTAACTCTGTGTGTGTATGTGTGTGTGTGTGTGTGTGTGTGTGTGTGTGTGTGTGTGTGTGTGTGTGTGTGTGTGTAGAGAGATTGATGATTTTGAGGACAGTCACAGTCACTACACCTCCCATTGCCCAACTTTAGCAAGCTTGCTGATGTCAGTCACCTTGAAATACCCCTTTCGAGAAGGTCTAGATCTGTGAGCTCCATGGCGTATGCCACAAATGTGGAATGATATAATAGTAGTAATTACACAAGTATGGGTTTGAATCTCATCTTTGGCAAGTGTGTATGTGTGTACCTCAAAGATTTTGGCCCCATTTACACCCAGTACACATGTCAGAGCCTGACTTTAGCAGTCCTGCAGATATCATCCATCTTAGAAGTACCTGTTGCCAACTATAAACGTTGACCGGTCAGTGGTGCATGTGGTAAATGCGTAACATAATGGTCTGTAAAGATTGCTAGATAGAGGTTTGAACATCACCACAGGCAAATGTAAATGTGTGTTTAGGGTAAAATTATTTTTGGGATCTCTCACCCAGTACATCACCCAATGTCAGTTTTTACAAGGGCTGGTGATGCTTCTCACCTTAGAAGTATCTTGGGACAACATTAATCATATAAGCTCCATGGCACGTGTGATAAATGCGGTGCAGTGCAATAGTAATACATAGTTAAATAGGGGTTTGAATCTCAGTGCTAGCCAAGTGTGTGTTTGTGTGTCTGCCATCAGTATCCTGTGTGGAAGTTGCTGTGATTGTGTAATAACAGGATGCATTGTGGGGTGGGTTTTGCTAAATTATTATGTTGAGCACCTAGTATATGTCACAATGTCCACCTTACAAGGACAACAGATGTCAAACACCAGAGAGGCTGGTGTAGACAATCCATAGCCGTACATGTGACATTATGGATTGGTGAACAATATAGGCAACTCTTGTATTACTCAGAGAACACTCTCCATCCATGTCTCATACATAAACACACTTGGCTAGGCAACAACCACTATATTGGTAGTTCCCTGGATATTGCCTCACAGATAGTAACCACGGTATGATTACAGTGGACTACATGCCTGTTGACCACAACAGTGCCACTAACATCAGAAAGTACTGCGATGTGTTACATCTCCTGACTGAGTGTGTGTTTTCCAGCAAGTAAAAGTACATGGCACCATGTTCTATCCCTACAGTAGGCAAATAAATGCTTACAGTGGTCCTTTTGCTATGTTCTCCAGTGGATACCTGCAACAACTGTAGAGTCTGCAAATGTCTGCAAAGGGAATACCATGCTTTATACACATGCCCTGTATGGACAGACACCACTAACTCCACTGAATTCCTGTATCATGCTGTCAATGTAGGTGCAAGCATGACCTCACTTCCATAGCCAGTTCTCACCAAATGAGGTCAGGAATGCTAGATCAGAAGATAACAATCTGTCCACACAACATGCCCCAGAGACCTCATGTACACTTCCACACGTCAAAGAACATGCGTGTGGGACATGTGCACAACCCAGACACTGTCCATGTTATGGAATATAAATCACATACATGGGAAGCAGTGCACATCACTGGGCACCCACAACAGTAACCCAGATGAGTGGATGGTGAATGCAATACCCACCTACTTTTGTGGACATTCACACATACTACACTTCCCTTATCCCTCCTTTAGAACTGTTGCTGATGTTACTCACCTTCAAAGATACT
>NC_056728.1:1544378200-1544523200 GCF_019279795.1 Protopterus annectens
TTGTTCACTACTATTCAGTATGTGTACTGAAGGGTCTACTTGATATGGCCGAAATTTCGTAATGTCGACTTTCATATGGCCGAGACCATGTGATCGACATTTGAAATCTCAACCATTCAAGTAAACCACAAAGCACAAACACAAACTTACCTTAATGCTGCCAGCAGGGGGGCTTCGCACCCCTATGCCCCCACACCCCCGTAACTTTAATATACCAACTTCGAGATTGTACTGCAGTGCGGCAGTGGAAATCTTGCCATTCCGCACTATAGCATGATGCTGGTTCCCCATGGTCGACATTTCAAATGTGGATCATATGGTCTCGGCCATATGAATGTTGACATTTTGAAATATCGACTATTAAAAGGAGACCCGTACTGACAGATATATTTGAAAAAACAACAAACATATTCCCAGCTGTGATGGCTTTGTGGTTAACTACTGTGACTGTAGTGTACAGGGCCCTGAGTTCAAGACCTGCCAGGGCTGTTTATTTTGTTTCTAGGCAGAGCAAGGACTGTTGGATACAGAGTGGTTAAGGCAATTTTGAGCAGCTTTAAGTGGGTTTGCATGGGTTTGTGCGACGGCAAGCGCTAATGTACTGTTAAACGAAAAGGCACCTATGCTGTGTCAACTTTGCTTACCACTGCGCAAATCTGCTTAGCATTTACATTTAAGCAATGCTTACTCCTGCTAACCATAGCTTAGCCTTGGTGACCAGTGATAACATTCCAGATTGAGAAAATAGTGGGGAAATGATATCTTTAATAAGTGTATTTAATTCCATGTACATAACATGCTTCTATGTGCTGTCATTACAGTAGCAAGGGGTTATGGAACACCTGAGTATGTATGGCTTGTACAACTATCTTTTCCATACATGGGTAATATCCCAGGTTATATCCAGTCACACTTGCATGTATTGTATCATTACGTTACTACTGTTAACAGTACTTTCTGGAACCATACACCCCTACATGCTAAGCTGGACTCTGAGTACTGACTATCGTGTTCTTGGTGTGTGAGCTTTGTGTTATTAAGTATTTGCTACTGGATATTGATCTGATATATGGATATTAACTGTAGACTACTATGTGTATAGGACATGTTATTGAGGACTGCTGTCATGTAGTAATGGCATACCTAGCAGTGCCAGATGTCTATCTGTCAAAACATTCATTCTAATGCATAACCTGTTGGCTAGCTGATTTCTGTCTGTCCTCTGTACAGATGCGCAGATGCCAGGTTTTCATCTTGTCTGCTTACAGGCAATCTATGCTTGACTGACACTGACATGTCTGCCCAGCTGTGTTATGAATGCCACAGCTAGGAAACCCCACCCTGTATTCACCACATGCCATGGATACCTCAACTAGACTATCACAGTAAACAGAACATGCTTGGGTACAGGTCTCCAACCTAGACACTGGATATTTTATTTAATATATGTTGCAGACATGTCAATTGAAGCACCTCTCTGGCCCTCTGCAAGAGACAACCAGATGATCGGATGTTGCATTTAACTGTCACCCTGGAGATCACTCAAGTGGCATCAGTTGATAGATGGCCTGCTGACAAATGTCAGGTGGCATAATACCACTGTGCCCACATCCCCTACTCGTCTCATCTCTCCATGGACAATATCCTGGTACACATCTAGGAACACCTGCACCTATGGACCCCAGTACTGACAAATGTGTCAGTGTGCATTACTGAGAATAACAGTGTCTATGTGTTTGTAAACTTGTAGTTGATAATACCCTCAGGGCCCTCTCACTCATTACGGCCCCCATTACCATAGTTAGAAATGGCTTCTGATGTAACGGACATTAAATGTACCTTGTTGCATCCTTCATCCTATGGGCTACCTGGCAATTTCAGTACCAGCACAACACTGTTGTACAAATGGGTAGATAGGCATGGGTTACCCTCTGTGTCCTGGCAAATCTGTGTATGTGTGCAAGTGTGTATATTTGTAGGATACAGCATTCTGAGACCACAGTCTCCAAATACAATATACCTTGTCATACATTATAAGGGATAGTGATGTTGCTGACATTAGGAGAGCCATGACAAACCATCACCCTACTATCCCTGTGGCATGTGCAATAAATACAAATCCATGTAGTAGCACTGATGGGATAGGCAAGGGGTTGTATTGGAGTCCTGGTCAATGTGTGATTGTGGGTATGTCAGAGTATTATCATGGGTTTCAGTGAGCAAAATATCCAATGTGGGGTGTGAGTGCTGGGTATACTGTCTTTACACCATGGTACCCCAGTACATGTCCCATGGTCCACTGTATGAGGACCACTGTCACCATCAGCTATACAGGTAACTGATTACACTATCCAGCCCAATGATGCATGTGCTGTGTGCAAATTATCTGTAACAGAATGGACTCACTGACAAGGTAGTTAGCACCAATAAACCCAGGTCTCTCAGATGTGTCTATGACTGTTATGTGTTTGTCAATGTGTATATGACAGTATGTCATACTATGTATTGTTCATTAACACCCAGTACATCCCCCATTACCATACTGTACAAGGCCTGGTGATGTTCTTCACTTAACAAGAAACTCAGGACACACCACATCCTAAAAGCTGTGTGGTGTGTGCAATTAAGACCAAACACATTAGTAGCAATAAGTACCTAGGTAGAGGTTCTACTCTCAGTGCTGCCAAGTAAGTGTGTGTGTATGTGAAGGGATCTACTTCAGTTTGCAGAAAATACATGTCCCAGGAGGTCATCTGTCTGAGAACTGACCGGGAAATGCTAACATTTCAAAGGAATCATCTTGTGGAAATTCATTCCATCAAAACTAGTAGTAGATGTGTAAATGCTTTTTTCCCCACTGTACAGCTGTACAGCGATACTGGAGTTGGTATATATAGTTGGGTGTGGATGTGGTGGGCACAGCCACCCTCATTGGGGTTATTGTTGTGTGTATCCCCCCGCTTAGTCTGCTGTAATACTGTACAGTTTATGTTAACAGGTTAAGTAGTTGTCAATCACACTATGTGCGGTTCTATGCCACCTCACACCCTCCAAAGTGGAGGGCTGTGCCACCCACACCAGCACACCTATGTTTACCAACTCCAGGATTGCACTACATTGGGGAAGAGGACATATACCCTGCCAGTACCATCATCAATGACATTAAACTAGCAGACTGATTATTTACTGATGTGATGTTCTGCCTGTTTTCTCTTGGTGGAATTACATACACTAAAATGGGTTCACTGCAAAATTAAGTACATCCATGTGTACAGTATTCTCTGTGTATTGCATCAACACCTAAGCCTCTGTGTGTGTATGTTATACACAAACATGTGGTGTGCCACCCAGTACACTTACCATTGTCCACTGTAGAGGGTCTGCTGACATCAGCCACCATGTACTCACCTGTATACACCCCTCAGACCTATCAGCCATGTGGCACATGCAGTAACTGTTAAACAGACCTGCTATTTGGGTCAGCTGTACACAGGATATGACACAGTCATTGTGTCACCACAGTGCCATACCCCTTCTAGGAAACAACAGCAGACCAACATCCTGCTGACACATAGACACCTATAACACAAACTGAATACATTATGGAGACCACAATCAGTCAGTGTTAATAACAGCTATAATGCATCATGGCTGGACAGCTACACATCCTGACATATAAGCATTAAACTTTCCAGCTGAAAACATGTTACACAGCATTACATTGCTAAACCTTAGTACATTCACCCTGTGCATTGGAACCATATTAGCCTGTCCCTGCATTGATGGTATGGATGACAGGATGTGGCACAGGTATCATCATATGCACAGTGTATGTTATAGGTTTGTCAGAGACCTAGGCTGAGCCATTTGGTAGACATCATGTGTATGTGTTAGGGGGTTTCATTATCAATTGGGCTGTGCAGCTGTGGTGTGTGTAGGTATGGAGGTGCCCTAGCTGTGTTGTTGATGTGTGTGTGTGTGTGTGTGTGTGTGTGTGTGTGTGTGTGTGTGTGTGTGTGTGTGTGTGTGTGTGTGTGTGTGTGTGTGTGTGTATGTATACACACAGTTCTGCCATGTGGCTGTCCTATACAGGGGTTTGTTAGACAGCTGCAGTCCATACATGACAGGGTGTGCAGTTCACCATCTCCGGCCATAGACATGAGAACTGTGCCTTCCAGGGGTTCCACGGGCACTACCAGGTACAAGCCCAGATACGGTACTCTCCCCTGATGATGACAAATGTCTGCTGGATCCGGGTCCCTGTTGGGACTGGCCAGGACCACATGCCTGTGGCCTGCTCTGTTGTGGTGTGGACAGCGCCTCCTCTGCAGTGCTGGTGCTGGTACTGCCACTGCGAGAGTGGCTGTGACTTGTTGCACATCCACATAGACCTCCAGCTGTTGGTGTTGCTGACCTATATCCACGTAGCTGTCACCCTACTCCCACCATATGGTCTAACGCAGACATTGCATGGTCAAGGATTCTCACCATCTCACCCAACCATCTATCCAGGACCTCTGAAAAATAATGGTGGGCACCTGCAAGATCACGGATGTTGACAAGTACAGCAGAATGAGTAGCCCTCTGGAGCCGCAGACCCTGTCTGGTATAACACTCCATATGTGTCTGTGCCTCCATGATGGCCCAAAACATGTGTCTAGTGACACCTGCTGTGGCACTTCTGCCAGGGGCATGATGGCCAGCAGCCCTCCTATGAGCACCCCTGTACATCTGCCTGTGTGGTACCTTGCCAGTCATCTGGCTATGGCTGCTGTGTACAGACACACTTGCCATAGCCACCACACTGTCCTGTCCCATGTCACCTCCCGCCAACTGTCCCTCATCTATGGTACTGGTGATGGGGTATGTATAGGCAATGTGACTGTGTGTAGGGATGGGGTGGATAACAGTGGGATTTCAACCAATGGCACAGCTTCAACCCCTAACAATCCTGCCTGTGCCTCACCATACCTATCATCATTGTCAGAGTCTGTATGGACACTAACATCAATTTGCCTGCAGGAGGGACCCTGACCCACCTTGCCACCTGTGAGCGGAAAACAAAAAATGTAATTTATGACCTGTACATCATTGCTTACCTCTACACACACTCACACACACACACACACACACAC
The DNA here is from genome assembly GCF_019279795.1 of Protopterus annectens. NCBI lineage: Eukaryota > Metazoa > Chordata > Ceratodontiformes > Protopteridae > Protopterus > Protopterus annectens. The sequence continues at coordinate 1,544,383,336 of NC_056728.1, forward strand.
ACACACACACACACACACACACACACACACACACACACACACACACACACACACACACTTACAGGTGAGGTGGCATAAAGATATTACACAGACCTCTCATTACCCAACAGTCAACATGCATGACATATGGCACTCAACAGCATGCACTGCAGCTATACTCAATCCCTGTTACCAACATTATAGATCTCTGTGATGCATGAGTTGTGTTAATAGGTGATGCCCCTTCCACTGGAACACACTAAACCCATGTACACAGTATTGCTGTTCACATATTCCTCACCCTGGCATGTACTATGCACCATCCATCACGAGTGTACACACCATTGCTGAATGTGTATATGTGTGGATGTTATGCTTGCTCTGTTGCTCATGGCCCCTATGTGTTTGTCTGACACACACCTGGGATAATATGAGGACAGATGTCAATAGTGAATGCCTGACCTCTGATTTGCAGATCTCATCATCAGCAGTGCATGTATGAGCAATAAAATCCAATTACACTGACAACTTTCAAAGCTTACTGTGGCTATGAGGAGTGTACACACCATTATTAATATGCCAGCCTCTTCCCTGATATGCAGTGGGGCCACAGTACTGCATATGTTAACATTACATACACCTGATATGTGACATATGACCTGTGCAATCAAATGCCGTATCCAACAAATGTGTTAGTTGTGCAGATGCTGACTGAGATGTATAAAATATGTGGGTTGCATAAGTGTGCACACCCTTAACATGATGGTTTGTTGCAGCACCTGTTAAGTGAAGTGCAGCAGTCACTATTCCTGGAAGGGGTATACTAGCATAGCCAGTCTTGACTTGCCATTATTAGGTCACTCCACCCTACAGATGTCCCCCAACTCTGCCAGAATGCAAAGTCAGCTCATGTGCACAGCCCTTGGAGGTCACACAGTGCCTTCACTATTGCTGTGGAATCAGGGTTATGTCTGGCATAATTCATTACCTTGACTGTGTTCAGATACAGCCATTCTTAGCGAGCTTTGGATGGATGCTTCAGTTCACTGTTGTGTTTCAGGATTATACCCCTCCCCATCCTCAACCTTTTTGCAGATGCTCGACAACTATGGGCCACACATGAGTGTCATTTTGCAGTGTTCCAAATTCAGAGCACCATGTCTACCGGCCTAGTTCCTGCTAATGAACAGCAAACCTAAAGGTGTAGACTGGCACCAGCAAGGTACAGATGGGGTTGGTGGGCCTGAGGTGGAGTGAGGTGTTGCTTGTGCAGCACATGTATCTTTATTAATACTGTTTGTAGGTTTCAGCTTTGGTCTGGGTACACCATTACACATTGCAACACATGCCTTTGGGAGACTTGATGTTATGCATATGCTACCTGTAGAGAGCCCTGAATGATGTTTCCTGTGGAACAACTCTTCCATCCGATTACCCTAACCCATAGGCCACACTTATGCAGAGTCCAGGCAATTGTTGACACAGGTACTGCATAGGCAGTACTTGCTAGGCATTCCTGCAAGTCCATCAGAGTTGCTACATGTTTCTGGGCAGCCTCCATGACCAGTTTGCAACATGTGTTGATATCTGTCTTGGATGGGCATCTGTTTATTTTCTACATTAATGTTGTCCCATACTTCATAGTCACATACATGACTGTCTGCACTGTTTGCCATGGTATATGCAATGATGAGGTAAGGCTATGTCTCCCACTCCTGAGTGCTACATTTTGGATATGGGATCCATTCCATGGTTTGTAAGATGTGTGCAAGCCACGGCTACTCTGTTGCAGGTGAGTGGGCAAATGTCATGGACATACTTCTTGGACAGCAGACCATTACTTGGTATGACATGGAGGCCCTGTACTTGATGGAAGGTGCGTACTCAAGAAGAGTGAATGCTGTCAGTAGCTCAAAAGCTGCATCTACAATATGTTATTTGGAGTGTGTGCACACATATGCTTCCAGTGTTTGTTAAAGTATGTATTCCCCCTATTTATTGTCCTAACATAGGATTCCATATTGCACATTCATTGCTCATATTAGAATCACATTACAAGTTGTAAAAGGTGTGGAATGTGGTATTGTGAAATGCCATTGTGTAGATCTGTAACAATTGCCATTGTGATAGTGGTGTATACACTGTTGTAGCTACTGTATAAGGGTAATGTTTCAGACATGTCCCTACTGTAGGTCATTTGTCCCAACATTATGTTAATCTCTGTCCACACATCTTGCACTAATAGGTTGTTTGGTGTACTGCAGATATGTCACCATGATGACCACTGTGATGCAGTGCAGTGCAGTTAACAGCAACAATAAGTGAACATGTACAGCATGCATTAAGGGTAGGTGTGTTAAATGTGTGCATGGCAAATACCATGGCCATAACATGGCCAGTGTATTGGCAAACCTGAACAAAAAATCTCCATACTCTCCAGCTACAGGCTGCTTCCCCAGAGGTATACCAGAGGGACTTACATAGTTGTGCGAGAGATGTAATGTCCGTAGCAACACCTGTGGCATTGGTACAGGGTGGGAGCAGCATTTCAGTACATCAACAGTACAAACCCACAATACTAGAGATCATTTATATCTGTTCATTACTACACTGCAGCAACAGACTATGTTATCTGACATATGCATGAAGATACTTTACAGATGAAGATGGATAAGCAACAGAGTCTACTAATGTTTCCTGGGGCCTTAACTGCATGCTCCTTGTCTATTGTGTGGGTGGCACCCACCTCCACAATGCTATCATCAGGTTCCTGGCTTGGCTGGTGGGTGGGTATCCCAAGGCTGGCAAGGAGCTCCTCAGCATGTGTCAGTGGGGGCTGGATGGCATGACCCCCACCTGTGGCTAGCTGGTCCGTCCTAACTGCAGCAGCATGCTGATGGGCATGGCAGATGAGATCAGTGCAACGATGTCGCACCTGCTCATAACTGCGGTTATGCAAGGCGACATTGTTTACCCTGTGGATGAGCTTGTTCCACATGGCAGTTCTCTCCTGCAGATCATGGGCTGTATGCCCAAAGAGGGTTTTGTGGTGATGCATGAGGTAGTTGATTATTATTTCATTTTCCTGTGGAGTATAAGCAGGGAGATGCTCCTGAGACATGGTACCTGGAAGACATAAACAGAAAAAAAAAGGTCTGAGGACCTTATACTGCTAGGATATAACAGTTGTTAATTGGCATCCCCCCACACCATGTCTGCAACAATAATCTGAACACACAAATCAATGGGTATGTTTACACCAAACCTACTGCTGGGACATGTATCCTATTGTGCAAGAAATACTGAAATCTGTTTCTATTTATGTTCTATTCTGAAACACTATTATTGGTGGCCTGTTGCTAACAATGTAACCTGCATGGCATTGTAATGGCCACTGTGGTTCCATATATGCATGTGTTCTGTTTGCTATGCAACTGTTCCAAATCTGGTTTTTGGGTTAATGGAAATATCTATGCATGCTATTATAACTAATCCTGGATTGTGTTGACTATTACTACCCATATATGTTCTTAAACTGCAACAGAATAGCATGTTTTTGAAGGTTGTTCCCAGGAGAGCCACCTCTCCCACCTAATCTGGCCATGGCACTAGGCCAAAGCACATCTGGGACCCAACCCAGTACCTCCTCATCTGCTGGTCCTGCACTATCTTCAGGTGGAACCACCTCAGAGGATGGTGCTCGTCCTCCTGCTGGGAGCATGCACAGACAGGATCCTGTCACCTGACGCCAGGTCCATGATCCAGTGCACAGGGAGCTCCGCAGAGAATTGGGGGATCTGTTACACCAGCTTGAGGCCCTTGTGATGCAATTAGAGGGTCAGCCTGCCACTCCTGCTCAGCCCCCAGCACAGCCACCTTCAGAGCTGTGATGGTGCAGTGGTGACTGCTCATGGGTGGGGTCCTCAGTCCCACTGTTTCCATTTGAGGGCTCATGGGCTTCCAATTTCCAAACACCCCTCACCATCCAAGGTGTTTACCCACCACATGTGTCATATACCGCCCCTGTATGCTGTCTTGTCTCTCTTCCGACCCAGCCTACCTCCCCAAATATACCTAATATCCTTTGTTCAACATCACACTCTCACCTTAACAAAAAAGGGCAATCTTTTCCCAACACAAATTTCACACCATACATAACTGTCAATTTTGCACCTGCTTACAACTGCTTACAGGTGCCTTAATCGCTCTGTATCCAACAACCCTTGTTCTGGCCAGCAAATAAATTATCATCCCTTGCAAGTGTCTAACCCAGGACCTTGCACACCATAGCCACAGCAATTTACCACTAAGCCATCTGAGCTGCAGATATGTGTGATGTTTTCTCAAACATATCATGCAGCACAGTCATTCAACAGTAGGGGAAAAAAAAAAAAAATATATATATATATATATATATATATATATATATTTGTGTGTGTTTGTGTATATATATATATATATATATATATATATATATATATATATATATATATATATATAGACATATACACATGTATGTGTATATATATATATATATATATATATATATATATATATATATATATATATATATATATATATATATATATATATATATATATATATATATATATATATATATGTGTGTGTGTGTGTGTGTGTGTGTGTGTGTGTGTGTAGTGCATTCAGACATCGGATCCACATTCTGAACCTCCTTCCTCCACAGCTGCACTCTTCTGCCTTGCTACGAAACAGAGGGTCACATATGGACACAGCCTAACATTAGGGGGGGATATAAAGGGACAGATTGTAGATATGCCTATTAGAAATCTATGAAGTTTGTGCATAATACATTTCACATTACCATGACTGTTCTGAAGGTGGTGGGGTCTGAAACTCATGTGTCTATCATGACTTCATTACTTCCACTTTCAGCTATTTTCCAGACTAATATACATTTGGAGGAACAGAAGAAACACTTATAGGGCTTAAATCTTGCCATTCTGTGCAGATCTGCACAGCTGACAGATATGGCCCACTGCCCACAGGGTGAGATGCTATGTCCATAGCAGTTGTTCAGCAGGACATCATTACAGCAAGTCTTGATGGCACATGTAAATCTTTTAACATCATCTATCCCATTATTACAGACCAAGTACTACATTCAATTACATGCTGACACGTTTCACATACCTGTTTTATTATTGTGCTCTTTTCTGTGTACCACTTGGATTTCTTCATTGTTTTATTTTTTTGTAGTATTTTCTTTAGTATTATTTTTGTTTTTTTTGTTTGTTTTTTTATTTCTGTCTCTCTCTCTCTCTCTCTCTCTCTCTCTCTCTATCTCTTTCTCACTCTCCACTACAGGGATCAAGCTGGTTTGAATAGGTTGCAGCATGGCTTTTGTAGGTGATGCTCATGATCAGGTGATGGTCTCTGCACCAATTGGTGTTCCCCACTTGCTAATTGCATGACGCCAGCTGTGTAGTGCTTCCAATAGCCAATGTCACAGCAACCCACTACTATAAATGACTACATCATGTGGGCGTTGTCCCTTTACCTTTCCTGAATGGAAGAAATCCTACTGTGTGTGGGCAGCAGCGTTACAGACAACAGGTAGCAATACCTCTTACAACAGGACTTGCAGACACAGGCCAACTACATGTTTGTATAAGGTTCCAGACCTAGGGACAGTGTGTGAGAATTGATGTTATATGCATTGAATATTTCTAGTTTTACAGGGTTTGTGTGTACATGCTAGTTTTGGAATGCAGTTTGTCTGCATAGCTGTCAACTGTGGGCCTATCCACATGATGGCCAGAGGATTGGCTGTTATGTTTTGTCTGTTCACCACGCAGGTCTTGTCTCTAACATATCAGTGGCATTCTCTCCAATGATTGCTATCAGTACATGGCAACATCCATTTGTGTTTCTGACTTCATATTCCTGAGTAAGGGTATGTTGCAACCAATCCTGTAACACCAGCAACTTTTACAGTGTATAACAGCAATATTTCAAATATGGCCCTGAGTTTCAGCCTCTGTCCTCCACCTATATGCCAAGCATTGTCCAGATGTCATGCAGTAAGAGGTTGTTAGGTAATGGCCTATCATTATTAAGTGCTGGCATTCCTGTTATCATTCCAGTGATGTTGTGAACTCCCACAAAAATTGTGGGGTAGGGTCCATATATATGAGGGCTACAGTTGGACAAAATATGTGTGACCTTGTGCAGTTCGGAGGTCAGTGTATGGAGAACACTGTTATATGCCCTTGTAAGACATTTTATGGAGGAGGGGTATTAAATGTTTTTAACCTAGGTTGTTACAACATGTGAGGGATATCAGTAGTAAAATCATTAAGGTATATGGCTGTACATTTTCATACATTGCAGCATGGGAACAGTGGTGGGATGGAGCTTACTGTCTTACACACAGTTCTGGTTGTCAGTGTGATAGTGACATTTTAAGTTAAGCATTGTTATGTAGCAGATACATTTATATTGTGATAACTGATACTTTTCCCCTAGGGGGAGTGAGTGCAGAGTGTAATTGGAGGCTGCTGAACTACATTTGTAATTAAGTGTTGATTTGTTCTTATCTTCAAGGCAAATGTTTTTTTTTTACTGTTGCACTACTTGAAGGCATTAGCCTGCACAGCAAAGTATGTTATGTTTTACAGATTACTGTATCATATGTTTTGTTTGAGAGTTCCATTAATCAGTTATTATGTATTTCAAACATTTAACTGCTATAAGAAATGGCATAAACAAATGAAATAGTACACAAATAAACATTTCTATGTATGCAGACTTGTGTGTGGTGTTATGTCCTTTGCATTGTGTGTGGGTATATGTTTCATGCAATAAATCTCATTTGTAGGAAAGAATCAAACACTGGCAATTTTAAAAGGTGGCAACTGTAGGAATAATGACTGTTTGATATGCTGTGCATCCTCTACATATACTCTTTTTATACATATCTGTAAGTAGTTGCATCTAGGACTTTTGATCGAAAGATCAAAAGCCCGAATCCATTACCACTGAACACACTTTAACGAAAGCACTTTCATCGAAAAAGCGCTTTTGTTAAAGTATGTTAAAAAAACATAAAATCTACTTGAATGCAGGGGGGCAAGCCCCCTGCATCCCCCCCCACCTTAATATTTTCACTCCGGGGTCACACTACAGTGGGGAAAAGGGAATTTTACCTTACCGCACTGTAGTACGACAGGAACAACAAGCATACTTACGCGAACGTGCTGCTTTGGTGACAGCACTTTCGTCCAAGTATGCTCACCAAATTGGGGTTCAGTGAAAGATGCAGTTGAGCATCTGTACAGATCCCAAGTAGTTATATATTTATATGTGCATGTATGTGTATATACGTATATATATATATATATATATATATATATATAAGTGTGTGTGTGTGTGTGTGTGTGTGTGTGTGTGTGTGTGTGTATGTATCATTGGAATGTTTACTGCTTCCACACTGTACATTTCCTATGGTAGACTGACTGTTCTGCATGATGTGGCTATGTTGTGCATGGTCCTGGGTTTAAGACTTGCAAGTGCTGGTTATTGTGTTGCAAGGCAGATCAGTTCAGCTGTGGAAGAAGGCATAATGGCAAATATTACAAGAGATCCCTGTTTTGGGCCTTTTCACCTCCATTAACAGTGCCTTTGGTCAGATGTTTTGCAGTAAGAGGTTCAGAGTGTGGATCCAAAGAGTGAATGCAATATATATATATATATATATATATATATATATATATATATATATATATATATATATATACACACACACACACACACACATGTATGTCTACATATATACACACATATATATATAAATTATTTAACCAGGAAAGTCTAACTTGGAACAAAGCCAATTTTCAGCAGAGGCCTAGGGAGTAATGCTCCAGATGCAAGTATTTTTTTTATAATATGGGAGGAAACTGGAGGAAACCCACCCAAATGCAGAGAGGGCATGCAGACTCCACACAGAAAGCACCCCAGCTGAGAATTGAACCACAGAACTCTTGCTGGGAGGTGACAACTCTACCGCTGCACCACTGCACCATCCATGCCCTGTATACATACTTGCATATATCTACATATATAAATACATTTTCCCTGTTGAATGACTGTGCTGCATGATATGTTTGAGAAAACATCACATTTATAAGCCATTCAAATGACTTAGTGCTAAAGCACTGTGGCAATGGTGTGCAGGGTCCTGGGTTCAAGACTTGCAAGGGCTGATTATTTTCTTGCTGGGCAGAACAAGGGTTGTTGGATTCAGAGTGATTAAGGCACTTTTAAGCAGTTATAAGCAGGTTTGCATGAGTTTGCGTGATGGTAATCAATGGTAACGTTCGGTTAAATATGCTTACAGACAGCCTTAAAAGTGCTTATTCTGTGTAGCCATTGCTTGCTGCTATGCAAACAAGCTTAAACCCGCTTACTACTGCTTAAAAGTGCTTACTCCCACTTACCCCTTGCTAATTTCTTTAAAAGAAAAGAAAAAGGGGTGATAGGAAAGTGGTGAAAAAGGGGGCATGCAGATGGAAAATCAATAGGGAAAGTAGCTTGGGATGTGCAGGATGGCTGTAGGGAAGGTCCATAGCTGTTTCTTCTACAGCAACAGTTGTGCATATGTACTGAATTTGGAGGTAGATTTGGGCACTCAAACCCCTGAGAGAGGGGTGAGGGCAACAATAATTTGGTGTGAAGCCAGTTAGACCAGATTACGTGTCCAGTGGACATGTATGCAAAATAGACAGCTATATATGGGGAGAAATGTTTTTTTTTGGAACAGATTGCCCTTTTTTTAAGGTGAGAGTGGGATGTTGGGGAAGGATAGTAGGTATATTTGGGGAGGTAGGTTGGGTAGGAAGACAGACAAGATAGACAAGACAGCATACAGGGGCAGTATATGACACATGTGGGGGTAAACACCTTAGATGGGGAGGGGTATTTGGAAATCGGAAGCCCATGAGCCCCCAAATGGAAACAGTGGGACTGAGGTCCCCACTCATGGGCAGTCACCACGGCACCTTCATGGCCCCGAAGGAGCCTGTGCTGGGGGCTGAGCAGGAGGGGCAGGCTGACCTTTTAAATGTGCAACATGGCCCTCATGCTGATGTAGCACATCTCTAAACTCCTTTCGGTGCTCACTATGCACCAATCCCTGGACCTGACTTTGGGTGACAGGATCCTGTCCTTGTCCGCTCCCGGGAGGGGAAGAGCACATTCCCTGAGGTGGTTCTACCTGAAGGTGGTGCAGGACCAGCAGACGAGGAGGTCCCAGGATGGGTCCCAGGTGTGCTGGGACCTGGTGCCATGGCCAAATGAGGTGGGAGAGGTGGGTCCGATGGGACCGTCTTTCAAATACATGCTATGGTGTTGCAGTTGTAAAGCATATGTGAGTTAGTAATAGTCAACACAATCCAGGATTAGTTATAACAGCATGCATAGATATTCCCATTAACCCAAAACACCAGATTTGGAACAGTTGCATAGCAAACAGAACACATGCATATATGGAGCCACAGTGGCCATTACAATGTCATGCAGGTTACATTGATAGCAACAGGCCACCAATGATAGTATTTCAACATGGAACATTAATATAAACATATTTCAATATTTATTGAACAATAGGACATATGTACCAACAGTAGGTTTGGTGTAAACATACCCACTGACTTGTGTATTTAGATTATTGTTGCAGATATGGTGGGGGAGAGAGAGAGATATGTCAATTAACAACTTATATATCCTTGTAGTACTCACAACTTTAATGATCATTGCTCTAATCATTAAGGTACAGGTATTATTACAATATCCTATGGCCTTGGTTTGGGCAGTGGTATGTTTATACACAGTGTATACTTTAACTATCTTATAGCTAAATTCTTACATATCTTACCTGGTAGACATGTGGAGGGAATGTTTGTTAACACTACCTGACTGTTTCTACACATATTCCCAGATTCAAAGTTAATATTATGCACATACCTCTCAATCTATTAATGCACACAATCTGGACAAAGCTTGACAACATGGGAGTACAAATAGGGACATGTTTTAAATATTGCTGTCATAAACTTGGAGTGTTGCATGAGTGACAGGATTTGTTTTAATATACATTTTCTGAAGGTTTTGAGGTCTGAAAATCAAATGTATGTCATTATTTTGTGCCTACAATTCTGAGATCATCCCACTGATTTGCCTGGGGGACAGAGGAACAGGCAGAAAATATGAGCCAATTATCTGAACATTCTGATAAATCTGTACAGTTGAGAGGTATGATTATGCATACAGCTTACTACCACTCTCAGGATCTGAACCATGGCTGTGTCTACTAAAAATACAACAATTTAAGTCACAGTAGAGTGTGCAATTTGAACATTGCTGTTTATTGCTTCAGTGTTTTCTGTCTAAGTCTCTCTTGGTTGTACAATCTGACCTTGTAATTGCAACAGTCTTACACAGACATCCCTACACATATTTTTACATAGCACAGTGTGAGAAACAGTGGTTGCACAACAGTACTATTCTGATATCAGATGTTACTGAATGCTACATGTCAAGCCATACTAAACTAGAGTAAACACTACCAGTCCAGGATTTAAATCTTTATTGGCAGGCACAATGTTCTTATCTAACAGACCTGTGGAAGGAATGTTTGTTAACATTACCTTCTGATACTTTCCCAACTTACCATCGTTCATAAGATTTTTTACCAACCTAACAATACTCCAATACTAAACAACCTTATAGCACCCTATAGGAATCTTGATTCCTTACGCTCCTCCAATAAACTTCTAGCCAGTACCACCAAGTCTAACAACTTAGCTAGTGACTCACTGTTCTCAAATACGGTTGGAAAACAATGGAACCTCTTGCCATCTGACCTTACCTCACTTCCATCCCTTCCTCTCTTTAAACAAAGTCTTAAGAAGCACCTTAAAACTCACTGGCTATGCCCTTGCTGTTACCCAGACTGATCCTTTGGATTTCTCTTTGTCATCTCTTGACTTCCTACTTTCCACCACTCTTTCCTGTCTACTCCTCTGAATTAGTAGCACCTATAAGTTATCTCTACTACTTAGGCACCAATTACATATCTTTTCTACTTGGCTATGAATGTATCCTGAAGGTAGTATTCCTGCCATTTTCTTTATACCTCTTCCTCTTTCTACTGTTACTGTCTATGGAAATAGTAACTGTCTGGAGTAAACTAGAATAACCAAGGATTTAAATGTATTCTAATAATGTCTTGGGGCTGCCCTAGATATTCATACTGTAAAATGATCTGTAAGTGTATGATGTATTTATTATAGTGTGTCACATAGTCTTCCCAGAATTTAAACTGTAATACCTTTCTTGTTTATTATAAACATTTTTTGTGTGGTGGTGGTTGTTTATATGTGGAGCTTTTCTCCCCGGGCCTCTACTGAAAAAGGAAATATATCCAGCTGGACCAGCCCGGTCAACAAATGTAAAATAAATAAAATAAAATAAAAATTACCTGACTGTTTCTACACATATTCCCAGATTCCAGTTAATATTATGCACATACCTCTCAGTCTCTTAATGCACACACTCTGGACAAAGCTTGACAACATGGGGGTACAAATAGGGATATGTTTTGAATATTGCTGTCATAAACTTGGAAAGTTGCATGACTGACAGGATTTGTTTTAATATACATTTTCTGAAAGTTGTGAGGTTTGAAAATCAAATGTATGTCATTATTTTGTGACTACAATTCTGAGATCATCCCACTGATTTGCCTAGGGGACAGAGGAACAGGCAGAAAATATGAGCCAATTATCTGGACATTCTGAAAACTCTGTTCAGTTGAGAGGTATGATTATGCATACAGCTTATTACCACTCCCAGGATTCGAACCATGGCTGTGCCTGCTAAAAATACAATTTAAGTCACAGTAGAGTGTGCGATTTGAACATTGCTGTTTATTGCTTCAGTGTTTTTTGTCTAAGTCTCACTTGGTTGTACAATCTGATCTTGTACTTACAACAGTCTTATACAGACATTTCTAGACATTTTTTTATGTGGCATAGTGTGGGTAACAGTGATTAATAGAACATTACTATTCAGATAATGCAACAATAAATGCCATACAATACCAGAGTAAACACAACTAATCCAGGATTTAGAGCTTTATTGCCAGGCAGTTACAATTTTATTTAAATATGACCTATATGGGACTATTACTGTCATATTGTCTGGTTTATTCAGTACAACCCATACAACAGTTTTTATACTGCCAGATGACTTTTTGATACTTTATATTTATTTGGTATGACTACTACAAGCAGGATTGTTACTCACCAGCCTTGTAACACAGCCTTTGTAGCCTACTTGCATGGGCTTCCTGAGTAACAGCCTGCTCAGCTACAACTGTAAAGGAAATAGAGACATATTTAGGCATACCTATCCATCACATACACATGCTGGACTTTAGTAAACAGTAATGGTATGACTACTTACACACTGCTGGGACATCAGCCCTCTGTTTTGCTTCTTGGACCCACTTGTCCAAGAGCTCCCTCTTTCTCCGCTTCAAGTTGGCATAGTGGTGCCTGACTTGCTCACCAGTCCAAGGGATACCAGTGGCACTGGTGAGATCATGGGTGACATGGTCCCAGGCTTCCGCTTTATATTGGGAGCCCTGGTACTGGCCCTGTAACAGTCTCTCCACATGTTTTTTTACCAGGAGTTCTATCATGACCTTGGACTTCTGTATGCCCCAGCGCTGCACATGGAAGCGCAATCCCTCTTCAACTCCTGCCATCCTGCCTACAGTGGGAAGCTGCAACCAGTTATGAGCTGTATTCCCACCTGTGGGGTTTAAATACGACCGATTTTCCACACTTTGGCGTGACTGAATGGTTTTGAATAGGCTGAGCTAAGCTAAGATATGGGCAAACCTGATTACAAAGGTTGGTATTGCTTAAAGGGACAGGTTCAGCACTGCTTACCAATGGGCATATCCACTTAGTTGGGCTACACACTGCTTAGCAGTCATATTTACACAATGCTTATACCTGGTAAGCAGAGCTGTGCAATGCTTAGCATTGCTTATTTTTCATTTTATAGACTATCTGCTGTATGGCATTGATTCATCATTCATTACATATTATAAATTTGTTTACTGTCCCTGACATCTCCCAATGTGCTTTCATTACATTTATTCATGTGTGACTATACTGCATGGGGCACTTGTATTTATATGGAGATTTCACAACTTTATTAAAATGACACCTCACATCTGGACCTAATGCAGTACACCGGTTAACAAATATATGTTATTTGGTAGGTAATACTAAAAAAATGTTTATGTACTGCTTTCACATGTAAAATGTGAATTGGTTACAGTGGGGATCAAACTGGGAATGGTTGCTTGCAAAACAGACACTCTAACCACTAGACTATTGCAATACTGCTTATGTTGGACGTCTCTTGTAATTTAATTTCTTGTGCTGTTTAAGCTGGACTAAGCGTAGCTAAGCAATGGGCACATCCAAGCAGCTGCACTTAACTTTATCGCATTTATAAAAAAAATAAAGTTTTGTTGTGTTATTTTATCTTTACCCTTCAGAATATCCCTGCTAATGCTAAACCTGTTATTTTATCAACTTTCTGGTTTGTGGGACAATTGTCCCTTTTTGCTTTTCCACATTCTTTACTCTGATGGGTTGGGAGGTGTGCACTATGTGCTTATGCTACCTGTGTTATCCTAATAACTTATGGCTTGGTAGCATACCTCTCAGCCTCTTAGAGCAAAATATCTGGACAAAGCCTGCAATGATGGGGGACAAATAGGGGCAGATTTTAAATATTGTTCTTACAAACTTAAAAAGTTGAATAATAGGTTTTACATTAGCATGAATTTTCTGGCGGATGTGTGGAGTCTTAAACTCAAATGTTTTTTCATTACTTAATGACTTCAATCCTGAGTTATTTGCCAGAAAAGTACACATTGTAGGGGGAACACACCAAGCATATGAGGCAAACATCTGGGCATTCTTTGAAAATCTGTACAGTTGAGAGGTATGGTTGGTAGGGATGATTGTCCCTTTTGCATTTGACCACATAGTTTTTGTTTTCTTGATGGGTTGGGGGTGTTATGAGCATTCTCGCTCATTTTTAATTGCCAAAAGGCAATTCTGGAGTGCAGGGGGTGTGTGTATTGTGAGAGCTCTGCTCTCAGATATTGTGGTCGTACACGGAACTGTGTCCATTTTAGAGCATGGCAGTGCACCTTCATAAATATGCATGGCATGCTGCCATGCTGAAAAGGAGCAGTCTCTGCCATGCAGGAATAATTTACTCCTGCACAGCTGCTTGCTGAATCATGGGGCATATGATTGAGTTTCCAGAAACTTCACAATCAAAAAAAAAACACAACTACCCCAAAAAAATATACCCTTTTTTACATTTTTGCAGGGGGGCAAGACACCCTGCACCCCATGTGCCCCCCACACCCTGCCAACTCCAAGATCATACTATAATGAAGAAAGGGTAAATTTCCTGATCTCCCTTCAAAAGATTCAGGTTTTCAAAAACTTGATCATATGGTCTTCACTATATGAATTTCGAGTTTCTGAAAACTTGAGCAAATGATAGGAACCAACATAAATATATATATATATATATATATATATATATATATATATATATATATATATATATATATATATATATATATATATATATATATATATATATATATATATATGGTCTATATCATAAGTCCGAATGTTGAATTGTCCGAACACCAAAACTTCGAACTGGGAAGTTCAGAAACTCGAGACAGTGAAGCCGTGGAACACCAAATTTTTTCCCAGGGAAGGAATTCGGTGGGACATTTCCACGGCTTTGCTATTTCCTCCACTGTGGTGCGATGTCGGAGTTGGTATATTTAAGTAGGGGGTGTGGGGGGCACAGCCAACCATGGTGGGGGGTGTGGGAGCCCCCCGACATTAGAAAGAGTTTGAAGTGTTTGTTTTTTTTTTGTTTTGTGTCAGAACAGCGATTTTTTTCCCTGGGAAAAAAAAATCGCTGTTCTGAACATTTGAACTTCTTGCATTTCAGAGTTCCGGGTTCGATATTTACATAGTCAAACTTATGACAGTTTTGAATTTTAAAAAACTGAAATTTCGAATTTTAGTATTTCGAGACCAGAATGTCGAAAGTGCAGTTTTTCCAAACTGCACTTTAACGAATCTAAGTTTCCTGAATCCACTGTAGGTTTGGTGCTGTGTGTTGTGCATTGTTTGTTGTGTCTTTAAAGGGCAGTGTAGTCTTAGATTTCCACATGGCGGCTGACGTCTTGTTATATACAGAGATTAAGGTAGGTGTTTCGTATGTTAGGGATTTGGGTAGAATTGTGTTAGTTTTAATTTTTTGGGGGAGTTTTAGGTGTAGGTTGGGGTATGTATGTGAGAGAATGTATGTGTTAGTGTTGAAAGTAATGATTTTTGTAGTGCTGAAAGTGGTGATTTTTCTAGATGTGTAGTGAGAGTCTGTGTTAGTAGTGAGTGTAAGTATGACAGTATGCAATGGCGGTGTAGGGCATGTAGAAGTATTTTTTTTTTTGAGTTCGTGCGACCTTGGAGTTGGTATATATAAGTAGTGGGGGTTTGGTTCAGGTGGCTTGTCCACCTGCAGAACTTATGCTTATGTTATTTGTTTTAAGTTTATTATTGTTTTTGTTTTTATGTTGGGGGAGGGTTGTGTTTTTATTTGTGTTTTGTGTTTTACTGTGTTTCGATGTTCCGGTGTTGTGTGGTTTCGTGTTTGTGCACTTTCGAACTTCTGGTCTTGAAATACTGAAATTCAACATCTCAGTATTTGGAGATTCAGAAGTGGATCCATATACATACATGTATATATATATATATATATATATATATATATATATATATATATTTGTACACACACACACACATATATATATATATATATATATATATATATATATATATATATATATATCTATATATATATATATATATATATATATATATATATATATATATACACACACACACACACACACACACACACACACACACACACACCAACACACACATACTCACACACCACAACTCTGAAATGGTGCATGTACCTAATACTGTGTAGGGATTCAAAGTACAACACCAACAGCAAAAATATCCAGCACTTTTATACGAGTGCTGGATTTTTTTTGCTGTTGGTGTATATATATATATATATATATATATATATATATATATATATATATATATATCTATAGGTCTACTTCACGTAACTGAACGCTCAAATGTTCGAAATTCATATGACCGAGATCATATGATCGAAGATTTGAATGTTCGAAAATGTGAACTACACCCGTAAAAATAAAAAAAACACACATTAAACTGTGTATAGCAGGGGGGCTTTGCCACCCACCCCCCTACTTAAATATACCAACTCCGAGAATGCACTACAGCAAGAACAAGGGAAATCTCCTGGTCCACGCTGTATGTGATTTCCCATTCAGGATGCTGGTATATCAAAACTTTGAACATATGCCCTGGGAGTCATGAAGCTTGGCGCAAGGCCAGCATTAGCCTTGCGCCGAGTGTGCGGCGTGGAGATTGCGCAGCAGCACCATATGGGTATTAATGAAGGCATGCTGCTGCACCGTCCACGTGCACAGGAAACATGCACGAGTGCAGGGGGTGTGTTTAAGTGCTGCACGGAGGCGTGAACATGTCCGCTACAGTCACGCAACCTAAAATGCCGACTAGTACAGCCTGCCTCTAATACTAATTAATCCTGTCAGTGTCAGTGGATACTGAAATGTATGCAAAGCCTATAAGAGAGCTCCATGAACAACATAATAAAATCACAGGAGTAAACACACAAGCGCGTAGCTGAATGTTGAGCCCCCATCCATAGAACTATTACATTTAAAACCCTGTGTCCGTAGTTCATTGTAGTGTTGATTTTTATACCAAGTGGAAGCGAAACGCAGCATGTTTGTGCACCGCTGCCCTTTGCTAAGCCTAGCCCAATGGTTAGAGCATTCGCCTAATATCTTCCCATTTGCGGTCCGAGTTGTCCTTGTCTGGATGGCCCAAAAATGAATGGGTATTACCCGGGTCAACCTACCATGTCATGAAAGATAAGTATTTGAGTGCACCTATGTGCATGAAGTACAGCATGTGGAAGACCAAATATGCTAGGGTTGTCCTCTCAACCATATTGGTACCAGAGATATGTAGAGTACACAGTGTGTACTGCTGTCTGTGCCATGGGCCAGCAACCAGTGAAGGGATTGATAGTGTGTATGTGGATTTTGAGGGGGGTGATGGGTAATGTAATAATTTGCCAAGGGGAGACTGGGTCGGATGTACAATATGTGAACTGGAGGTGTACGAGGAAGCAGTTTGTGAATCAAAAGGGAAACCAAAGAACATACATTCACATCCCCAATACACCCTGACAGGCCATACTGCAGAACACAATCCCACAAACATATGAGCATTAAAATGTACGATACACATGTACAGAAAAGGTACCGGCTCACACCCACATAATGGTCTGGCCTGAAATGAGTCATCCAACCCCTACACACCTGGATACATAATTGAATACCTATCATCCCCTCCACACACACACCCCCCCCTTGCTGAACATCCACCAAAACCACCCATACTCAGGCTGCTAGCTTGGGCCAGCCATATCTGCACATAGTGCCCCCTACCCACATCTAGTAGGCAGCCTCACCCTAGGCAGTCTCAGGCTTGCAAACTAGGTATCCCAAGCATGTATAACCCTCCCTCATTTTCATAAAGCCAAAAGATTGGGAGTCATTGGCGTCCACAATTTTTGGACATCCCTCATGGGATAAGTGTCAGTTCTAAAGATTAGACTTGGTAGCACAACACGATGTCCAGCCCTGTAGACATCCGGACACAAGTTGGATTAGCAGTAGTTGTCCACAACCTTGCTCAGCCTCCAGCAGGTTGTGCATAACCTACGACCCGGGATAAAACACCTGACCATGATGCACATCTCCCCATGTGCATTATCGGGAAAATATACCTTTCACATGTTCCCTAGAAGCTTCCCCATAGCCATCGTCCAAATAGTACACGTCCACAAATTGTATACGCTGTCCAGGTTCCACGTTGTAATGATGCACACAATCCCTGTATACAAATGGTACACTTCCCTCCCGGATGCAGGTGTTCATATACATGGCCATGTACAACCCCAGATATGTAGTCATACATCTATAAATGTACATACTTATACACACATAGCTGCAGCTACACATCACACATACATGCATATAAGTAGGTGTCAAGTATGGTGTCCTATTTATAAATATGTATACTTGCAAATGTATACATATGTATCTCAGATACATATGAACATTAACATGTACTATACATATGTACACCAACTGACTGTCACATTTGTTGCCAGTAGTGTGGAATATCTGTAGTAAAGTCATATATCCTAACTACCATCCATGCAGAATATACCACAGATGGTGTAGTGGTAAAACCAGTGACTAAGGTGTTTCTGTTCCTGGGTTCAAGCCATGCAAGGGCTGCTAATTTTATATGATGTCCAGAATAATGTCCATCAGATATAGGATGATTAAGTTACTTACAAGCTGACGTAAGCGGGTATGCGTGGCGGTAAGTTGCGGTCATTCAGCAGTATGGGAAATGTAAATAAGTATGTAGGTGTATATGCATGTGCATGTACAGACATATATATATCCATGAAGAATGAACATGGTCGCAATAAAGCAGTCATAACGAATGTGAAGAAAAACAACAGCGGAACCCCCCCCCATATTATTTAGTGCTGTCATATCAAGCTGGCCAGAGGTGAGCAAACCTCCTGCATCTCCAACCACAGGTAGGATGCAGTGGAACTAACTTTGTTCACATGCTAAGTCTGATTTTCAAACAGATACAGGGCAGTCCCAATCTCCATTCAGACAAACCAAATAATGGAAGACTAATTGAACACCCTGAGCATTATATGAACGTATGTCCCAGGACTATAAGCTTGGGATGTCTGAATATACTTGGAGTGAGCCAACATATGGGATTTGTCTAGAGCAGTAGGGAGTGGCACATGTGTAGTGGTGTGGTTTATTTCTGACTGGAGAATGGATGACTGCTGTGTTAGTGATGTTTTGCTGCATTTGTTCTGGTAACTATGAACCATGGGTATACATGCAAATGAAGCAGCACAGCAATAGTGTAGTGGTTAGAGCATCCGCCCATTGAGCAGATGTTGCTGGTTTGACTGCAGCACACACCATTTGAGACACATAATCCATATAAGAGCATATCCTGATAATTTTATGCTGTATTACAATATAATATCATTGAAATGTGAACTGGGGTGATGTATCACAGTAAGAATGCCAAAGGTGTTTGTGTGATGGGAAATGGCGGTTAAACATGGCGAAATGGAAAACCACTGCTGAAAAGTGTTGTACTCACCCTTTGTCCAACGGCCCTTGTTCTGCACAGCAACACAATAAACCACCTTGGCCAGGCTCGATGCCAGGACCCTACACACCACAACCAATTTGATTTACCACTAAGCCATGGCAGTTATACCTAACTCTGATGTTATCACAAACATAGCAGACAGCACAGTCATTCAACAGTATGATCAAAGAAATTAATCATGTAGATGTATAGGCATGAGTATGTGCAGATATATATATATATATATATATATATATATATATATATATATATATATATATATACACACAGAACGAACATGGGCACAAAACGAATGCGAAGCAAAACAGCAGTGGAACACCCATATTATCTAGTGTGAGCATATGTGAGTGCGCATGTGCGGGTGTAAGCAGCGCCTATCATAGGAAATGTATATAAGTATGTACAGATGTAATATATATATATATATATATATATATATATATATATATATATATATATATATATATATATATATATATATATATACATATATATATATAAAGAATGAATGTCATAACAATAAAGCATAGACAAGGGAATCAGAAGGGAATCAACAGCAACTATGATATTATATAGTGCTGTCAGCATATGTCATAACAAGCTGGCCAGGAGTAAGCAAAGCACTGCTACTCACACCACAGGCAGGGTTTTACCAGTGGGAGTAACACTGTTGATCTGCTAAGTCTACTTTACAAACAATCAGAGGGTAGTCCCCAGTGGGACTACCAAAAATTGACAGCATATTTGGATCTCCATGCATTACACAAGCAAGGGCAGGTATGTTCAAGGACTAAATGGTGGGAGGGCATGATAATACATGTGTTGGGACAACATACGTGTAGGGCCCCTGATGCTGGGGAGAGGGCAATGTGTGGAGGTGTGTCATGGCTGTGAAAGCAACTGGATAATGGATGGATCGCGTGTATATCAAACTCGGGTGGGGTGGAAAAACCATGGGTATGTGATTATGGATCCAGGCGTCTCATGGTTGGATGGCCTGGTTCTAATTGGACCGCCTCGTGGAGGCCAGCGAGTTAATTATATGTATGTATGCATACACACATGCATACATCTATATGTAGAAGTACATGCCCTGTAACAGATCCATACCATTTGCAGTCATAAACACTTGAATGTGCCCTTACAAACCTCGACAGTAGATAGAATAATAGGTAGTGCATAAGAGGAAAGGGACAAAATTGTTAAAATGCAGAAGTGTGTACAATGTCCAAAGTCATTGCTGGGCTGAATAAATCAAATGTGAGGACTGTCTCACACAGGGAATTACCCCTGTGATCTGCCTGCAACGGCAACACCAATTATTAAACCGGTCTATTTGTAAATGAATCACGCCAAACATGTACATAATTAGTTCTCATGTGTAACATGTACGTTACCATATAGTCAGACTAATTAATTCATTGTAGTGTCATGTTAACAGGAGTAAGTATGTAAGGAATTAAGAGTCTAATCTTGACATAAAGACAAGTGTGTCCCATGTGGGATAATACATATATTGTGAATAGTGTCCTATTGGTCACTCATCTCACTAATGTTTGTGGACTAAACGTTAGGGTTTCCTGAGGATACGTGTAGTGAGTCAACCGATGGGATGGGTCTACAGGGTTAGGGAGCGGCCAATGTGTACCGGTGTGGATACACTGTGAATCCAACTGGAGAATGGCTACTTACTGTGTTAGTGAGGTGTTGAAGTGTGTGTTCGGGTAAATATTAACCATGGGTATACATCAAAATGAGGCAGCATGCCAACAATATAGTGGTTAGAGCATCCGCCTAACAAACAAGCATTCACGGTTCAACTTCGACTATAGCAGATATCATTTTCCACATGGAATGAATGTCATTCTGCTGTAAAACCGACATAATAACATATAAAAGTGAACTTGAGTATCGCATGGGATTTTTAACCAGATCCTTTCAATCAGAGTGGTACTGTCATAATGAATAAGGGACAAGTAAGCACAAATAAGTGGCAGCAAACATATATAACAAACAGTAAGCATATGCGAGTGCGCTTGTGCTGGTGTAAGCAGCACCCAGCATAGGAAATGTATATAAGTATGTACAGATGTAATAAATATATATATATATATATATATATATATATATATATATATATATATATATATATATATATATAAATATGGGTCCCTATCTATTCACCGACAATTCATTTCACTGAAACTCATTTCGTCGACAGTTCATTTCGTCGACAGAAAGATATGCCCCTTCAAATTGTTAGGTGGGGGCTTCACACCCCCATTGGGGGTTGTGCCCCACACCCCCTTAATTATATATATCAACTCCAGGGTTGCACAACATTGGGAAAGGGGGCACATCTTTCTGTCGACGAAATGAACTGTCGACGAAATGAGTGTCAGTGAAATGAATTGTCGGTGAATAGATAGGGACCCATAAATATATATATATATATATATATATATATATATATATATATATATATATATATACACACACACACACGCGCACACACACACACACACACACACACACACACACACACACACACACATATATATATATAAAGAATGAACGTTGTAACAATAAAGCATAGACAAGGGATGAGAAGGGAATCAACAACAACTATAGTATCATAGAGTGCTGTCAGCATATGTCATACCACTCTGGCCAGGAGTGAGCAAAGCACTGCTACTCATACCACAAGCAGGATATTACCAGTGGGAGTAACTTTGTTGAATTGCTAAGTCTACTTTACACACAGACAGAGGGTAGTCCCTGCTGGGACTACCCAAAAATTATATAGAGCATTTGGGCTTCTGACCATTACACAAGCAAGGGCAGGTATGTTCAAAGACTAAATGGTGGGAGACCCTGAGAATACATAAGGCGGGACAACATATGTGTAGGGCCCCTAACACTCTGGAAAAGGCAATGTTTGGAGGTGTGTCATAGCTGCGATAACAAGTGGATAATGGAAGTTACGCATGTAAGTTGAACATGGGTGGGTTGGAGGAACTATGGGTATGAAATTATGGATCCAGGCATGCCAGGGTTGGATGGCCCGGTTCTAATTCAACCGCCCCGTGGAGGTCACCGAGTTTGTAATAGGTATATATGCATACACACATGCAGACATCAGTATGTAGAAGTACATTCTCTGTAGCACATGCATTCCATTTCTAGACATAAATAACAGGAATTTGCACATACAAACATTGACAGTAGATGGAATAATAGGCTGGGCAGAAGAGGGACAGGACGAAACTGCTAAAATGCAGAGGTGTGTACAGTGTCCAAAGTCAGTGCTGTGCTGACAATAATCAAATGTGAGGGCTTCCCCACACATGGAATCATTCCTGTGATCTGCCTGCTATGGCAACGCCAAGTACTAAACCAGTCTATTTGTAAAAGAAATACGCTGAACACATACATAATTAGGCTCCCATGTGTAACGTGTGTGTTACCACATCATCATACATATTAATTAATTATAGTGTCATGTTAACGGGAGTAAGGATGTAATGAAGTATAGAATCTAATCTTGCCATAAACACATGCGCGTTCCATGTGGGGCAGCCTAATAATTGCGAATAGTATTCCTTTGGTCGCTCAAGTCAGCAATGTTTGTGGACTAAACGTATGGGAGCTCTGAGGGTACGTCTGATGTATAACCTGCTAAATATCGATTACAAGATAACTGGAGTGAAATGTCAGTGTCATAATGAATAAGGCACTAGTATGCAGGTGAAGTATATATAAACACCATTACGCATGTGTAAGTGCGTTTGCGCGGGGTATGTATTGGTTTACAGACACACACACACACACATATATATTTTATATATATATATATATATATATAGACATATATATATATATATATATATATAGACATATATTATATATCTATGTATATATATATATATATATATATATATATATATGTATATATATATATATATATAAAATATTTATTTGTGTATATGTGTGTGTGTGTGTGTGTGTGTGTGTGTGTGTGTGTATATATATATATATATATATATATATATATATATATATATATATATTTATATATATATATATATATAGATATATATATTATATATCTATGTACCTATAGATATATATATATATATATATTATATATCTATGTACCTATATATATATATAAAATATATTTCCACAGATATGTATGGAATCAGAGGGGTCCTCACCAACAATTGGGACACCTTAGAAGGAGAAAAAGGTCTGACAGTTACTTGGGACATCCCTAACTTCTTTCAAAAGAACCTCTTTGGTGGTGCATTCGAGAGGAATAAAAGCCCATCCCCACAGAGCGAAGTATCGACAGAACCTGGAATGTCTGATTGCGGCAAGTGTGTCACCTGTGTACGCATACGAAAAGACAACAATGTCACCTTCCCGCACTGTAACAGAACTGTCAGTCTACATGACCACTATGACTGCAACACAAAAAATGTAGTCTACTGTGCTTTCTGTGAACACTGCTGGAATTTCTATATCGGCAAAATGAACAGAAAGCTGAGTAGCCATATTAAAGAACACACTGCAGCAATACACAAACAGGACAGTTTGAATGCCTTGGCTTAACACACTGCTATTTGCCCAAACTTCACAGGATTCAAATTAACAGCGCTGGAAAAAATAACAGAATTTGTAGGGGACATGGACACATTCCTGCAAGCCCGGGAATTAAAATGGCAGATAGAACTGAGAGCTGATGTCTATCCAGGTCTCAACGAGACACTGAACATTAAATGTGCACTTAAATGGTATAGAGATTGAAATGTGATAGGGTTTGAAGAATTGTGCAAGAGGGTTTGAAGAATTGTGCAAGTGGATTTAATGTGTTTATGGATTTACAACTGCTCAAGTGAATATAATGTGTTTCCTCTCTCTCTCTGACTTTTGCCTCACCCCTACCCCCTACACACATGCTCCCAGTCACTAGGCTAGCCCCTGCTGACCCCACCTACAACCCCCCCGGTCTCACTTTTCACGCAGCCATTCAAGGGGTGATACCATCCGAACCAGCCCACGGGTGGTACCATCCGCACTCACAGTCTTCTGGGACACTCTATTATTCATATTCTCCTATCCATCAAACCCCAGCTCCACACTCCTTGTCATGGGTGGCCCCCTAACAGCTCCCCCTCAAGTCCAAACTGCATTCCTCCCACTCCCTCATCAGGTGGCATACCCACACATTTCTTTACACACACACTGATGCCCAAGCATGGGAGGACTCACCTGACCTCCACCTTTCTCCGCACCCTTCTTTACTTACCTTTGGAGGCAAGGACTCAAAGTTACGCGTGTTTATATTAGCATTATAACAGCATGAGCTCTCATCCTTCCTGGTTCCCCATATTTTAATACATTTTTTTTTTTTTTTTGCACACAATCCCTTTTGCACACAATCCCTTTGCACACAATCCTTGCACTCGATCCCTATTAGTATGCACACGGCACCACAAGGCTATTACTGTCTGACCAATTTACCTTATGTAACTGCGATTGTAATGTTAATGAAAATGCACACAGCACCCTGCCTGTTCACACTTTACTATTGGAAGAGAACTGTGGTTAACTTAAATGGGCTGCTGGAACTAATGTATTTAAAGGAAGTGAAAATGGTTGCTCATAGTTATGAAACATGTCTTTCTGAAGAAGTCTTGATAATAAATAAGACGAAAGCGCTAAAGTACTACAAGAGTTGTTGGTGTGATTTACTATTTTTGAATGTTGTTATTGTCACGAAGTTCATTTCGTAGTGAAAATTTCTTCTCTTTCGTTCAATTTTTTTTTTTTTTTGAGTGCGGTTAATTTTAGTGAGATATATATATATATATATATATATATATATATATATATATATATATATATATATAGACATATATTATATATAAATATATATATATATATATATATATATATATATATATATATATATATATGGGTGTGTGTGTGTGTGTGTGTGTGTGTGTGTGTGTGTGTATATATATATATATATATATATATATATATATATATATATATATATATATATATATATATATATATATATATATATATATATATATATATATATATATATATATATATATATATATATATATAAAATATATATTTCCACAGATATGTATGGAATCAGAGGGGTCCTCACCAACAATTGGGACACCTTAGAAGGAGAAAAAGGTCTGACAAAGTTACTTGGGACATCCCCGAACTTCTCTTTCAAAAGAACCTCTTCTTTTGGTGGTGCATTCGAGAGGAATAAAAGCCCATCCCCACAGAGCGAAGTATCGACAGAACCTGGAATGTCTGATTGCGGCAAGTGTGTCACCTGTGTACGCATACGAAAAGACAACAATGTCACCTTCCCGCACTGTAACAGAACTGTCAGTCTACATGACCACTATGACTGCAACACAAAAAATGTAGTCTACTGTGCTTTCTGTGAACACTGCTGGAATTTCTATATCGGCAAAATGAACAGAAAGCTGAGTAGCCATATTAAAGAACACACTGCAGCAATACACAAACAGGACAGTTTGAATGCCTTGGCTTAACACAGTGCTATTTGCCCAAACTTCACAGGATTCAAATTAACAGCGCTGGAAAAAATAACAGAATTTGTAGGGGACATGGACACATTCCTGCAAGCCCGGGAATTAAAATGGCAGATAGAACTGAGAGCTGATGTCTATCCAGGTCTCAACGAGACACTGAACATTAAATGTGCACTTAAATGGTATAGAGATTGAAATGTGATAGGGTTTGAAGAATTGTGCAAGAGGGTTTGAAGAATTGTGCAAGTGGATTTAATGTGTTTATGGATTTACAACTGCGCAAGTGAATATAATGTGTTTCCTCTCTCTCTGACTTTTGCCTCCCCCCTACCCCTACACACATGCTCCCAGTCACTAGGCTAGCCCCTGCTGACCCCACCTACAACCCCCCCGGTCTCACTTTTCACGCAGCCATTCAAGGGGTGATACCATCCGAACCAGCCCACGGGTGGTACCATCCGCACTCACAGTCTTCTGGGACACTCTATTATTCATATTCTCCTATCCATCAAACCCCAGCTCCACACTCCTTGTCATGGGTGGCCCCCTAACAGCTCCCCCTCAAGTCCAAACTGCATTCCTCCCACTCCCTCATCAGGTGGCATACCCACACATTTCTTTACACACACACACTGATACCCAAGCATGGGAGGACTCCCTACCTGACTCCTCCACCTTTCTCCGCACCCTTCTTTACTTACCTTTGGAGGCAAGGACTCAAAGTTACGTGTTTATATTAGCATTATAACAGCATGACTCTCATCCTTCCTGGTTCCCCCATATTTTTAATACATTTTTTTTTTTTTGCTTTTGCACACAATCCCTTTTTGCACACAATCCCTTTTTGCACACAATCCCTTTTTGCACTCGATCCCTATTAGTATGCACACGGCACCACAAGGCTATTACTGTCTGACCAATTTACCTTATGTAACTGCGATTGTAATGTTAATGAAAATGCACACAGCACCCTGCCTGTTCACACTTTACTATTGGAAAGGAACTGTTGTTAACTTAAATGGGCTGCTGGAACTAATGTATTTAAAGGAAGTGAAAATGGTTGCTCATAGTTATGAAACATGTCTTTCTGAAGAAGTCTTGATAATAAATAAGACGAAAGCGCTAAAGTACTACAAGAGTTGTTGGTGTGATTTGCTATTTTTTGAATGCTGTTATTGTCACGAAGTTCATTTCTTAGTGAAAATTTCTTCTCTTCGTTCAATTTTTTTTTTTGAGTGCGGTTAATTTTAGTGAGAGATATATATATATATATATATATATATATATATATATATATATATATATAGTTGCAGACTTATACATATACGTATATATATATATATATATATATATATATATATATATATATATATATATATATATACATATTATATATATATATATATGTACATATATATATATATATATATATATATATACATATATATATATATATATATATATATATATATATATATATATATACGTACATACATAAATACATATATATATATATATATATATATATATATATATATGTGTGTGTGTGTGTGTGTGTGTGTGTGTGTGTGTGTGTGTGTGTGTGTGAGATATACAGAGATATACAGCTTTGATAGGAAACAGCCCACAAGATTGACATATGTTCACAGGCTATGCCAATGGAAGTGAGGAGCCCAGGCAAGAAACATGAAACACGTAGCATGCCCTTCCACCCCCCCAGCCGGACACGGGAAACATCCACGCAAACAATGTAAAGAGTCCACTGCTCCCCAGATCACAGGCAGGATACAACCAGGGGCGTACCCTGTGCACCCGTGGATTCTAATCTTGGAACACAGACTGGAGCGTCCCTTGTGGGACACCCCAAATGTTGTCCAAACCAAAAGAAGGCGATAGACTGTCCATTTTGTCCGCGGTGTATACAGACTCAGAATACAAGGGTGGGTAACCCTGATGACCCATGGGCCGAGACAATTGTATGAAATGGGTCCCATGAAGGGAGAGTGGGCAGCGTGTAGTGCTGTGTCCAGAACAGACCAGGACCCAGATTAAGGATGGGTGCTGTTGAGGAGGCGAGGGTGGGAGAACTATGGGTAGCTACTTATGGGTCTAGGTGTGCAGGTGTTGGCTGATGTGGGTCTATATGGACAGCCCTAGGGATGCAAGCGAATGTGTTCATTGGGCAGAGGCGTCGCCCAACGAGCAGGCACACCCACTGCAAGACCCACTAAAGCAAAGTGCAATCTATATGGCAAGGAATAGAATAACCAGATGTAGACGTATATATGTAGAGGTATGTCTGTGTGTATCTACCCATAGCAACATAGAGATATGCCTCTCCCTCACCATAGTACGAATGCATACATACAGAGAAAGAATACAGATACATACCCACATATAAACATACACATATGCAGACAACCATAGACCCATATGTTGTTAGATTTTATATATATATATATATATATATATATATATATATATATATATATATATATATATATATTAATCAAGATATAAATATACATGTATGCATATATATATACATATGTATCTGTATATATTAATGTAAATATATATATGTGACAGTAAATATACACATGCATATAGCTAGGATATGATACAGCAGTTACGAGTAACATATGTTCACAGGTCATTCATATGGTGGTGGGAGGTCCAATAAACAAAGGTGTAACACATAGAATTACCCCTTACCCCTCCAGCTAGGCCAGTGAGACATACAGACACACAATAAAGGTAAACACACCACTGCTTCCCAGACCACCAGTAGGATACTACCAGTGGGAGAGACCTGTAAGGTCTAATCTTGAAACACAGATATTGATGTCCCTTGTGGGACACTAAAAATTAATGATCGCAGCTAGTCCCGGTAATGACTTATCAAACCAGGCTGTAGATGTACATGGACCAGTAGGTTGTGCAAGCCTGATAACCCATGGGTCGACAGAATGTACAACATATGTCCTGACACTGGGAAAGTGGGCAGTGTGTAGTGGTGTGTTTATACCTCACCTGCACCCACAGTAAGGATGAGTGCTGTAGAGGAGTGGCAGGTGAGGGAACTATGGGTATGCGATTATGGGCCTAGGCATGCAGGTGTTAGCTGGCAGAGCCATATTAGGACTGTCCTGGGGATGTAAGTAATATCCCAACATGGGCATAGCTGATGCCCATACCTCCCAACCCCTAAGAGCACATCCACTGGATAGGTCATAAACCATTGGGGAAACACATAGGGACCATACCATTGAACTGTCCCCGATTACCAGGGACGTCCCTGATTTTGACTCACATTCTAACTCTGTCCCACCTTAATCCTCCTAGAACTATTGATATTAGGAGGAAAGGTGGTGGATTACACGTAATGAATAACAACAACAATTAAGAGTCATAAACATTATGTATCTCAGACAATGTGTATGAATTCATATGCTCTGAGTCTGTCAACATTTCAGGTTAATAGCACCAATAATTTAAATGTGTCCCTGATGTTGTTATGTCGTGTCCCTGATTCAGTCTTCATTTTTTCCCAATCGTATGAGTGGTCTGATAGGGACAGAAAGCACATATTCCACTGACTACCTTAGAAAGATGATAGAATAATAGGTATGCAGTAGCATGACTCGGCTGACAGATGTGGGACGCAAACCCAATTACTTGTCAGTATTGAAGAGTCTAAGTTCCCATGTATCAGCCAGATGGGTGCAGATTGTAAGAGGAACACACAAATAATATGAATAAAATACAGGACAGGCCACGGATTCCGTACAGTTGGACGGCATGCCATCGCCTAATGGTCAGCCATTCCCAATACTGTAGGTATGTAATCCGATGTGATAGGTATCACAAGGTAATATTGTGGTCCTCACTCCCACCCAGGGGTGAGAGGGTCAGATGCAAGCACTAATGTCAGTGTATTTGCAAGTGCGGGAGCAAGCGGGTGTAAGCCTGTTTGGCCACCAGTATGCGAGTATTACACTGGTAAAGCAATGTAGAGGCTGAGTGTAAGAAGCTGTAACCAGAGGTTAGCATTGCTTAACACTGCACAGACCCACGTACACCTGCTCACAACTTCTTTAATGTGCCTTAATCCCTCCGTATCCAATGGCCTTGTTCTACCCTGCAACAAAATAAGCGGCCTCTGCAAGGCTCGGACCAGGACCCTGCACGCACAGCTAATGTGATTTACCAATACGCCATGGCAGATATACAGACATCGGACCTTACCACAAACATATCATACAGCGCAGTCACTCAACAGTATAGGAATGTATTCCATCATGTAGATGTATGTGTGTGTGTTTATGTCCAGCATATAGGTATATACATATATACAGATATATCAGGAACATACCATGTGACAACAAAGCATTACAAACGAATGAAAAGGGAAACAAGAGCGACGCATGTATTATATAGTGGTGTTGTCCTATGTAATATCAAGACTCCCTCAGACAGACATGTGTCATTCATAGACGCAAACAGTTGTACAGTCGCTGTATACATCACTCTGTGCATGTAATGTACATTAACACAACAGTTCCTGTCCAATCATTATGTGAGAACAGTACTCTTGCAATCTGCTGTGTGCAACATCATCATCATGATAAAGGTAAATGGGGTAACCATAGAGGGACCAGTAGTGTTGTGTGTACAATGGGGTCATCCGCATCAGGTGTACCTGGAACATTTAGGAGTGATGAGCATACAAGGATCGTGCGCCTGAGGGACAGGGGTGAGGATAACTGAGGTATGTTGTGGTGCATATTAAAAGGGTTACATGTGTCCAGTGGACACGTGTGTGAAATGGACAACTATGTATTGGGCAAATGTTGTCCTAGGAACCGATTGGCCTTATGTTTCTGTAGGGTGAGAGTGGGATGTGGGGGAAGGAGAGTAGGTATGCCCGTGGAGGATAGGTAGGGTAGGATCACAAACAAGACAGCATACAGGGTCGGTATATGACACATGTGGGGGGATACACCTCGGACGAGGAGGGGTGTTCGGCATTCACAAGCCCATGGAAACAGTGGGACAGAGGTCCCCAGCCATGGGCAGCCACCACTGCACCAAAACAGCTGCAAAGGAGGCAGTGCTGGGGGCTGTCCAGGAGGGGCAGCCTCACCCTGTAAATGTGACACTCTGCCCTTGAGCTGGTGTATCTGGCCTCAGAACCTCGTATTGAGACCCCAACACACCACGTCTGGTACCGCACGACAGCGGACATGTTCCTGTCTGCCCCTGTTTCCAGGAGGGACAAGCCCCATCCTCAGTGGTGGCACCACCAGAAGGTGGTTCAGAGCCAACAGAGGCTGAGGTCTAAGGCTGGGCCCCAGATGTGCTGGTGCCCAGTGCCATGACCAGCTGAAGTGGGACAGGAGGTTCTGCCGGGATCTCCAAACCCATACAGCCTATGGTGTTGCAGTTTAAACACAGATATGGCTTAGTAATAGACAACAGCATTCAGGAATGCTTAGAACAGTATGCATAGATGTGACCATCAACCCAACACAACAGATGGTATACATTTGCAGTGGGAGCACAACACATGCATATATACTGCATGACATCTGTACAAAGTGTAGAAGATGTGACTGCAGCTATGAACAGTGGCTCATTATTGGCTTGCCACTGAGAACCCCAGACAGTGTCTGTCATACCACTGTTTCATGTGACATATGTCCAGTCAGGGATGGGATGGCAGTAACACATCCCTTTCACTATGTACTGGCTGCAATCCTCACACTATGCTCCTGCTGTGTGTTCAGTGTGTAACACAGAAAACAAATGGTTCCACACACTGACCAGTCCACAGATGGCCCTACAGATGGGGGTCCCTTATGAACAGAGCACCGTCATGTCTGTTTTAAAACATGCAGAATGGCCATTACCACACACAACATGTTAAACAGGCAGTAGTCTCAATGAAGCATAGCTACAATTACATGCTTTAGTCATGTCTGGCACATCACCCTACTGTCTTTAGGCTTTTTCCCACTGTGTATGATGTTTGAGAAACATCCAGATATCATATGTGATGCCATTTCCAAACACCACATTCAGGTACCACTCACAGCGACTGTCATGGCCAAACACCAACATGATGTTCCTAGATATTGCACTGTGTTTATCATGCAAATGTCTATGGGAACATCATCACAGCTGTTCCACATGCAATCAGCTAAAGGAAGACTGCAATAGGTGCAGAGGCCATCACCTGATCATGCCCATCACTTACAATACAGATGCTGCTGCTGAGCAGGTGTACACCTCCACATCCACCAGAGAGTGTGTGGGAGGGACTGACAAAATACATCAGAGAAGGGCTTGGAGACTAAAACCTAAGCATCATCTGTCACACACCTACCAGTACAGGGATCAAACCCCTGACTGACTAGTCATTACTATTACAAGTGCATGCAGTTACTACATGTGCCACAAAGCCGACTTGTTGCTGTGCTGTAATAACATTTATGTGTGTTGGTGAGAGACATCTGCAACAGAGATATAGTAGACATATATTAGATGTAGCACACATGGCTGTCCACATGAACGGATGCCATTGTCACCACAACCACACTCTCTAATGGACTCAAATTGACACTCTTTGCCAGGGCCACAAATACACTCCCTAACTACTTAGTTTGCCACACTGCAGTAATGCTCAGGTACTACATGCACCACAGGGGATATCTGGAGTTTCTATGGGCTAGGGCATGTGAACGTGATTGACATCTGTTGGTATGCCAATGGGGGTTATACTGGGAGTGACTGTGGTTGGGAGCATCATAACCCACACACAGACACAAGGTGCCAGTACTGACATGCATGTATGCATTGCTTCATGGGTGTGTAGTGGTTGGCTGTGCAAGATGGCTGTACAAGGCTGGGTGAGGGGTATTCCTTGGCATTGCACCACCCAACAATGGTGTGCAGTGTTGTACAGGGGTGTAGTGTCTGCAATGTCCCACACAGATGGGTACTGCATGAACTGCCCTGACATCCTGGTTACCATTGTGTTTGGCCATAGCTTTGCAATGCATGCCATGTCTGTGTTTGATAGTCCTTGACATGGACATTGCCTGGGATGTGCATGTCCAACAATACTGTACAGTGACATGTACAGGTGTACCTGGTTTGGCAGGCACATGTTGTGTACACAGACTGTTATCATCCGATATGCCAATACTGGCCTGGTGTGGCAAAACCTGCTTATAGTCAGCAGGTCGACCCTGCACCTGCATTGATAGCATAATACAGGTATTCTCTGGTGTCAGTGCCATCGGTCCATACAGGGCATATGTGTACAGCATTGTATGGCCTCTGTGGATCACATTTGATGGCACCACATATGTTGCAGGCATCCAGTGGGAAACATAGTGAAGACACATTGTCCACAATTATGTGCCTATTGTACCACTGTACAGGGTGCTATATCCTCTACAGCCCACTGCAATCACACCATGCCTACTATCTATTATCAATGTGTATGGTACTAGCAACATAGCAGGATATCCTAGGCAAGTGTGTTTGTGTATAACACATGGCTTCAGGACATACACCAGGTACCAGTAGGGTTACATACTTTGTTCACCAGGCCTTTTGCCAGATGTAGGGGTATGGCTTGCCAACACAGTCCCATGGCTGACTGACATCTGTACTCCTTGTGAGGTGGCCATTGTGTCATAAGAAGGACACCATATAGGAAAACTACAAAATCTACTCCCCAACATGTCCAGTGGTTAGACACTCACAGCCACCTCCACACAGACTCTGACAGTCAAACACACACACTTGCCATGTCCTGGATTCGAACCCCTACCTACCTAGTGTATCACACTGCAGCAATACGCATTTACGGCACACTGGGTTACAGCACTCCTAGAGGTGTATTCCTAGGTGGGTGACATCAGCAGGATTGACAAAGGTGGTCATGTGATTTGTACAGAGAGTGCATACTCTACAAAGCATTGTACTTGTCTCACGCAGACAGAAACACACACACACAGTTGGTCTCTCTTGGGATAGAACCCCTACATAACTAGTTAATCACACTACAGCAATACACAGTTACAGCACGCACTACGGAGAATACCGGGTTACAGCAGTCCTAGAGGTGTATTTCTAGCTGTGTGACATCAGCAGGATTGCCAAAGGTGAGTATATGAATTGTATGGAGTGTGAGTACTCTAAAAGCATTGGTCTCTCCTCAGGCAGATGGACACACACACACACACACACACACACACACACACACACACACACACACACAGTTGGCAAGTCTGGGATTAGAAAACTGACATAACTACTCTATCACACTACAGCAATAAGCAGTTACAGAATGCACCACAGAGACTACTCGTCTACGACATTCTCAGAGGTGTATTTCTAGGTGAGTGACATCAGCAGCATTGCTAAAGGTGAGTATATGATTTGTACAGACTGTGGGTAGCCTATAAACCATTTCTCTCTACACAGTCTGAGACAGACAGACAGACAGACGCGCACACATTCACACACACAATTGGCAAGTCTGGGGTTAGAACTACTACCTAACTAGTATATCACTACAGCAGTATGCAGTTATGGGACGCGCCATGGAGATTACTGAGCTACAGCTCTCCCAAAGGTGTATTTCACAATGGATGACCTCAGCAAGCTTGTCATAATACTGCTATGGGGAGGGCAGTGTGTGCATGGACCATAACCCAGTCATGTAGGGGTTGACATGCCACATGCGGGCGCACACTGGGCCATATGTCACAGGTGTGTGTATACAGCTATTAGATGACTACTTCCCTGTACAGTCATGTTGCACAGCTTGCACATGCACCACATAGTCTGACATGCTGATGAATACAGGTGGCTAGTATCTGCAGTGAATGACATCTGCACCTCATGTGTTTGGGGCCCTTTGGCTATGTTCTGGATAGGACAGGCCCTGATGGTGCCTTGTCACAGTCACCCTCTTCCACACATCTATCTCCATCTACCTTTGACGTATTATAGTGTGTTGTCCTTACATATATGCCTGCATTCCTATCCACTGTGTGTGCAAGGCAGGAATGGTGCATACTGACATGTGTCTGCACTAAGAACTGCGACCACCAGATATGTCCGAACCACTGGTGTTTGCAGACATGGCATTCATGTATTTAAGTGTGTGAGCATGCCCAGTATGACCATTCAGTATGTTGTCAACTGACATTACCTTCATACCTTCAAGTGTGTGAGCATGCCCAGTATGGCCATCTGTATTGCATGTATTAAATGTCCAGGTAGTTTGTACTGTGGTGATGACCTTTGTGTTGTACACTGACAGGTAGCATGCTGTGTCTACAGGGTATCCATCGGTCATATGGCATTGACTGTTGCTACATTTCTGCATAGTGTGGGGGACACCTGACTGTATCTACATTCCTACACAGGAGTGGGAGGGCACACCTGACTGTTGCTATAAGTGTACATTGGATGGGGGCACACCTGACATTTGTACACATTTGCTAGTACTGTACTGGTATGGCAGGCACTTCATTTCAGTGTGCAGTCTCACCTATTGAGCTGGCTAGAGGCATACCAGTGTACTACAGATCTTAGCTTTAATTACCAACATATTAGTTTCTGACTTCCTAGCCTTCACGACCTACATTCAACTGCCTGGCCTGCTGTAGTCTGTCTGTGTGGGTCTGTGGGAGGGGTTACCCATAGGACACATTCAGAGGCCATAGTACAGCATTTGTGTGTGTTGGTCTACACCTGTCCAGCTGGTTGAGACTTGTGCGGGTCTTATGGACACACATGACGCTCAGTCCATTACCTTCAGTGGGTTTTGTCACCCTGTGTAGCACTGGTTACTTTGGTGACTCCAGTATGTGTTACAGATGTCTTGGTGCCACTATGGCTGTCGACTGTCTGCTGCCTTAACATTCTGCCACCCAATTCCCTTGCATGCTCACATCCATACTATAGCTACAGGTAACAACACATTCTACTACATTTGGCAATTGGTAGGTTGATTGACTTACCTTGAGGGTGTGCTAGACTTGAGGATGGTGCTGGAGGGCTGCCTATGTCGGATGCACATAGTTCACTTCCTATACATGGCTGAGTACAGGTAGTGTCATTTTGGCATCTGTTTTACAG
Source organism: Protopterus annectens (assembly GCF_019279795.1). Classification (NCBI taxonomy): domain Eukaryota; kingdom Metazoa; phylum Chordata; order Ceratodontiformes; family Protopteridae; genus Protopterus; species Protopterus annectens. The sequence goes on from NC_056728.1 coordinate 1,544,419,604, forward strand.
TCTGTGCGAGTCAGAGAAGGTGATATTCCCTGGGTGCCTACTGTGTCAGTGCATATGCTAGGCGTTGCCTCTTTGCCAAGGCCAGGTCATACTGGGCACACCTTCTTCCATCTACTGGGTCAGGCTCAGGTTGTTCCTCCTCTGAATCACTCTGAGCCTGTACAGGCCTTGGCATTGGTCGGGGGCTGTGTGGTCCTGCCCCATGTTGTTCCTGCTGCAGCTGTTTCCACAGGATCATATTATGCAGCATAGCACATACCGCAACAATATGTCCAGACACTGGAACCGTGACCTGAGTATCCCAAACACATGCTCTATTATATGTCTGGCCTGTGCATGTGCCTCATTATGATATTGTTGTTCAGGTGTGTGTGCATTTCTGATGGGTGTCATCAGCCACGGCTCCAGTGGGTACCCAGCATCCCCCACTAGGTGACCGTAGGGGATGTCCATATTGGCAAAGCTGTAGTACAGCTGCGGCAGATGCCATATTTCTGAATCATCATAGCTTCCAGGGCAGCCAGCACGCACATTCATTATAATGCCCTGGGCATCATATACAACCTAGCAGTTGATGGAGGGGATGCCCCTGCAGTTGATTTAGGCCCAACCCTGCTCACCGGGTGGTGCTTTGATGTGTAAGTGCATGCAGGCTATAGCACCCACTACCCCAGGTAGTCTGAAATTTGGTGGAAGAGACGCATATTGCTGGTCAACACCTCATGCGTGTTGACAAAATATACGTTCTCATTGGCATGTGCTGACATGGCATCCAGGAACTGGTAGAATACTCTGGATGCTGAAGCCTGTGAGATCCCCATGATGTCCCCAGTTGTACTCTGGGAGGTACCTGTGGCTAGTATACCTAGGCCTACACATAGCTTTGTATTCACTGGGATGGGTTCCCCTCGGCCTGTTTGATGTGTCAGGTGTGGCCGGCATAGCTCAACAATCTGCTGTAGGAGGTCTCTGTCCACCCTATAGTGCTCCACTATCTCCAGCTCATGTAGCCCCTGGTAGGTTACCCTGAGTCTGTACACTCTTCTTTGTCTCCTCACTGAGGGTTGTTCGGCAGCATTCACATCTTCATCACCCTCAGCCTCTTGCACATGTTGGGCTATGTTGCCTGCTGCAGCCCTTCTCATTTTGTAGGTTTGTTAAAGTTTCCCCGCATGTATACACTACTGGTGTAGAGTGTGGAAAAACCAGAGGGGAAGGTGTTTGCTTAGTTTATAGTAGTGTTCTGGGCTGGGCTGGTCTGCTGCCCCTGTAATCGGCTGATTCTGATACATATCACTTGTCAACTCAGCTAGTTCACCTTGATTACTCTCCTACTGCTGTTGTCCCTCCCAATTGCACTAGGCAGGTATAGACACACCCCTAGCTTAGCCGTACTAAGCTAGGAGCAATCCCGAGCCACAGGGCTTCAATCCATATACAGTATGCCTGACACCCCCCCCCCATGATGTCACCTATATCTGAGTCCTGCACCTGGCTATCTATACACTTACACTCTTGGGACCTGCCTCACACCCTGGGGATAACCGGGATTCACTACCCTTTACCTCATTTGCATAGGATTGCCTGCTAATGCATAGTTACATGACCCATACTGAGCCTCCCCAAAACTAATCACTGCTTACCATCGCGCAAACCCCTCACACAACTGCTTAAAAGCGCCTTACTCACACCGTAGCCAACGACCCTTGTTCTTCCCAGCAACAAAGCAACCGGCCTCTGCAAGGCTCGAAACCAGGACCCTGCACACCATAGCTGATGTGCTTTATCACTAAGCCATGGCAGATATACAGACATTGTATGTTATCACGTACATATCATCCAACACAGGCATTCAACAGTATAGGACATGTATTCCATCATGTAGATGTACGCGTGTTAATGTGTGTTAATGACGCACAGTGCCGTTTAAGCAATTTTAAACTATTCCTGGCTCCAGAAAGTCTACTCTTCAATTTTTCCCTTAGAACTAGTCAAACTCTCAAAATAAGCACTCAACCTTCATTCTATAGCCCATCACTTGCTCAAATTTCTCAGTAAGCACTAACAAACTTTAGCACTACACACCCTTATACTATCCAGAAGTACAAGGCTCCCTATTTGTCCATTCCAGAAATCAATAAATCAGTTCTTTAAACCATCCAGGCATGTCCAAAGCGCAGTTTCAGGTATACTCTCCAGTCCAGCTGGTAAGTCTGGGAATCTTAAGGCAATGTTACAATTGCCTTATGTACACAGACTACTCTCCTCCTTCCAACAAACTCAAATATATGTGAGAGATGTAACTATACAGCCAAACTGGAGGCCAAGCTCTCTCAACCCAAGACTGGCACAGTCAGTCAGGGGGAGGAGAAGGAAATCACTTGCACCACACAACCAGTCTCACATAGACCAATCGCACCAGCAAACAAGACACATAAACTCACAAAAACTTACTCGGAGGCTCTAAATAAAAATCTGCCAAAGCAACAGAGACCTCCAAAGCAGACATCCAAGCAACCGCTACCCCACAACAACTTTCACATATCACATACTTCACAAAGTCAGTGAGCCACACAGTCGCAGCCCCTATGGCTAAATAACACACCTAATACACTAGTAATTGGAGACTCTATTGTCAGGCACACTGACGTCCTACTCACCAGACTGAGCAAGGAGAAGGTCACTGTGAGCTGCCTGTCAGGTGCCAGGATCCGCCATATAACACAAACACTCAAGTCACTCCACAGCAGGTACAAATATGACTCTGTCATTGTCCATGTTTGCATGAATGACCTGAGACATGCCTCCCAGGACTACATGAAAAGAGACATAGAGGAGCTCTCTGATCATGTAGCCCAGGCCGGTATGACCCTGACCCTGAGTAGCATGTTGCCCTCACCAAGAATGATGCCACAGTATAAAGACAAAATGATCAATTTTAACAATTGTCTAAGCTACTGGTGTCATTCAAAGGGGATCCAGTGTCTGTCAGCCTGGGATGACATGCTCTACAAGCCACGTTGCTTCGCCAGGGACGGCTTGCACCTGTCACCCTTAGGCTTTCGAATACTGGCTAAGGCTCTTGCCACCCCCATAGTACCTTTTTTAGGCAAGGCTCAAAAGACAAACCCATCTCCATAGACAATACCAGAAACAAAAAACTAAGGGTAATGCTACTCAACGCCAGAAGTCTAAACCTCAAGATGCACGCACTCGAGGCACTCCTCAGTATGGAGAAAATCGATATCTATGCAGTAACAGAAACCCGGTTCAAGGCCCCAGACAGCCCCCCAGCACTACCAGGATTCAACTCATACCATTCTCTTCAGCCCCAGAACTCAGACCGAAATACTAAAGGTGGGGGATTATCCATTTTCATCAAGGATACACACACCTCCAGGTTAGTGGCACTGCACGAGGCAGCGGATACCATCCATGTGCAACTAACAGTAGGTAAAACTGCTTTTCAGTTTGTAGCCTGCTACAGATCACCCACCTTGTCTCAGGACCCCCACTCGGCATTCCTGAGAACATTGGAGAATATGAAGGTCTCACCAAACACCATAATATTGGTGGATTTTAACTACCCAAACATTGACTGGGAAAACTACTCAAGTCCCAACTCTTTCACCCAATGATTCCTGGAGTTTATAAACTCAAATGCTATGGAACAACTGGTCACCACTCCCACAAGAGGGGACAACACATTGGACTTGGTCATCACCAACATGGGGGCTCAATGTTCCACACCAGTGGTAAACCCCTTGTTGGTAAGATCAGACCATAAACTAATCACAGTGGACATCCACATCCCAACCCCACCCCCAGTCAAGGAAACCACTGTGAAAATTTTCTCAAAAGCAAACTTCACACTTCTCAAGACTGAGGTGGAATGTTTCAAAGCCCCAGGCTAATGGAAAATGCTACCCAAACCGCAAAATTCTTTACAAATGCACTCTATGAGCACCTACAGGAATGCATGGATTGTGCCATCCCAAGTAAAACTAAGACTCACTCCTGCAAAAACAGGAGACCAGTCTGGTGGACCCCGGCCATAAATAAGCTATACAACAGAAGGAGGAAACTATTACATGATAAGGCAAAATCCAAAAAGGGAAGGCATCCCTTATCAGTACTAACAAGAAACTTTGATCCCTCGTAAAATCATCAAAGGCTAGCTTTGAAATAAAAATTGCCAAAGACTCTAAAGATAATCACAAGGCATTCTTTAGCTAAGTCAAGAGTCTGGGTGGCAACTCAGATCTGCTCTGAGCTGGTGCAAAATGGCACAAAATACACTGAACCCACTGACATTGCCAACATCTTGGCGGACAGGTGCAGTGCAAACTTTATCCCCCCTTCTCCCCCAAAAGAGCCAGTGTGTATCCCAGAAGAATGCAGTCCCCCAGACATCACAGACACACAGGTGAAAGCAGCCCTCTCCAAGGTAAAAAACACAGCATCAATGGGACGGATGGTATCCCGGGCTGCGTCTTACACGAGCTCCAAAATGAACTAAACCCTCACATAAATTCACTGTTCCAACTCAGCCTTACCACAAATTATGTACCCAAAAAATGGCGTACAACAACAGTGATTCCGCTCCACAAAGGTGGCGCCACAACAGATCCCAAGAACTATCACCCTATAAGCCTGACTAGCCTGGTCTGCAAGGCTATGGAGCGCATCATCATGGATCTCTTAAACAAAGACATTGGGAACCTCCAAACACTGGACCCTACCCAATTCAGCTTTGTTAAAGGCAGATCTTGCCTCTTAAACCTAGTTGACTTTTTTGAAATTGTAACCAAAGCCATAGATGAGGGAAAGGTAGTCCAGACAGCCTACCTGGACCTCGCAAAGGCCTTCAACACAATACCCCACTCTGGTATCATAAATAAGCTTACCAGCTTAAATATTAACCCATATGTCACAAGATGGGTTGCAAACTGGCTTAGGGATAGAACTCATATGGTCAGAGTCACGGGTGCCATGTCTGACTCTAAACCGGTTACAAGTGGCGTCCCACAGGGCTCAGTCCTGGGACCCCTCTTGTTTGGTATATACTTCTCTGAGGTACAGCAAACATGGGAGGACTGTGGCTTACCAAGTTCGCAGATGATTGCAAACTGGGAGCCATAATCGACTCACCGAGTGACACAAGCATCCTCCAGAAGGGCTTTACGGAGACAGATACTGGTTTTAGAACCATGGCCTCAAGTTAAATGCAAAAAAGTGCATAGTCATCCCCTTTGGGAAAAACAAAGTGCCCACGGACTACCACACAGGAGGTAATCCACTAAGTACGGAAGAAGTAATTAGGGATCTGGGGACCGAAGTAGACAGTAACCTCTCCTTTGACAATCACATTGCCAAAGTGGTTAGAAAACCCTTCTATATAGCTCACCTAATCACAAAAGTGTTCACATCTAGATTAAGAGAGGTCATTGTGCCCCTCTACTCATCACTCATCAGGCCCATAATTGAGTACAATGCCCCATTTGGGATGTACCTTACCTGACACCTGCAACAGCTGGAGAGGCCTCAAAAATACCTCACCAAGAGGTTCGTGGGCCTCAAACAGATGCCCTATGTAGCTCGGCTAAAGAAACTCCAGCTCTACTCAGTTGCTTGCTGCCTACTCAGAGGCGATCTCTGCCTGACGTACAAGGCCATGTCTAACACGGAATTGTTGGACATGCTCCACCTCAAGAAAACCAAATCCATTAGAGCTACACGCTCCAGGGATTTAAACCTTAGCACAACAATAAATAGGACATGCTGGAGGGATAAATTCATATCCCAAAGGCTTCCCTCGCTCTGGAATAGAATCCAAGTCCATGTTAGGCAGACCCCCTCGCTGACTCTCTTCAAGAGAAATTTTGATGAGTGGATGGGAAATCATAAATTTACTCCCGGGATCACTTCTATGGCCCTGCTGGACAGAGGCTCAGGAATCTAGTCTAAAAGGGAGGCAAAAGCCAACACATTCTGGCTAGGCTTATAAATGCCCTAGGGCAGATAGCCTAGTACCTACCTATGAACCTATATATATATATATATATATATATATATATATATATATATATATATATAATTTTAGATATATGTGTATATATATATATATATATATATATATATATATATATATATATATATATATATATATATATATATATATATATATATATATATACACACACACACACACACACACACACACACACACACACACACACACACACACACACACACATAGAATATATATCTCAAGAGCAAGCCTTGTGACACCAAAGCATTAGAAAAGAATGGAAAGAAAACCACCAGCAACGCCTGTATAATGTACTGGTGTTAATCCCAAGGCAAGTGTGTTTCTGTGTGACACATGGGTTCAGACTGTAGTCTGGGTAATATTTAGATTGCTGACTTTACTCACCAGGCCTATTGCCAAATGTATGGGTATGTCTTGCCAACCCAGTCTCTTGGCTGATTGTGACATTTATGGGCACTATATAGGGAAACAACAAAACCTGCTCCTCAACACATCTAGTGGCTAGCCACTGACAGCCACCAACACATAGGATATGACTGACAAACTCACACACCTGCTATGCCTTGGAATAGAACACCTACCTGACTACCTTAACATACTACAGCATTACGCAGTTACACGCGCAACCGAGATTACTGGGTTACAGCAGTCCGAGAGGTGTATTTTTAGGTGGGTGACAACATCAGCCTTGCCAAAGTTGAGTATAGGAATTATATGGAGTGTGAGTAGTCTAAATGCATTGTTCTGTCCTCAGGCAGACGGAGACAGACAGACACACACACACACACACACACACACACACACACACACACACACACACACACACACACACACACAGTTGGCAAGTCTGGGATTAGAACACCGACCTAACTACTTTATCACACTACAGCATTACGCAGTTACAGTACACGCTACCGAGATTACTGGGTCACAGCAGTTGCAGGGGTGTATTCCTAGGTTGGTGACATCATCAGCCTTTCCAAAGTTAAGTATAGGAATTGTATGGAGTGTGAGTAGTCTAAAAGCATTGTTCTGTCCTCAGGCAGATGGAGACACACACACACACACACACACACACACACACAGTTGGCAAGTTTTGGATTACAACACCAACCTAACTACTTTATCACACTACAGCATTACGCAGTTACAGAATGCGCTACAGAGATTACTGGGTCACAGCAGTCCCAGAGGTGCATTCCTAGGTAAGTGACATCATCAGCCTTGCCAAAGTTGAGTATAGGAATTGTATGGAGTGTGAGTCATCTAAAAGCATTGTTCTGTCCTCAGGCAGATGGCGACACACACACCAGTAGTGGGATCAGAACACCTGCCTATCTACAGATCACTATTACAGTACTATGTAGTTATGAGTCGCGCCACAGAGACTACACATTTCAAGGCTGTCATTATGACCTTCTAGGATTGCAGACATCAACAGGGATGCTGGAAGTTAAGATATACATAGCTGTGAACCTGTGCGTTTAACGTAGGAGTCCATCCTGAACTGGAGTATGCCCATTTGTGGAATGGACAAATACTATCACTATACAGGGTTACAAAGGCCATGCTCATACACATAGGTTCATAGGTTCATAGGTTCATACTAGGCTATCTGCCCGAGGGCATTTACAAGCCTAGCCCATAGTTTTGTGGCTTACGCCACCCCTTTAGTATGGGGAACTATACCCATTATTTTGCTGTGCCTCTGTTGAGCAGTGACACTGAGGTAATCCCTGGGGTATATCTGCGATCTCCCATCCATTGGTCAAGATTTCTCTTGAACAAGGCCAGCGAGGTGCTCTGCCTCACATATACAGGGATTTTATTCCACAGCATAGGGAGTCTTTGGGTGATGAATCTATCCCTCCAGCACGTCCTATTAATAGCCGTGTCGAGGTTTAAGTCTCCGCCTTGTGGCTCTGACGGATCTAGATTTTTGAGGTGAAGCATATTCATCAAATCTGGGTTTGACATGGCCTTGTATGTTAGGCAAAGGTCACCTCTGAGCAGCGTAGCGACTGAATAGAGCTGGAGTTCTTTCAGTCGGGCAGCATAGGACAGATGTTTGAGACCCTTTATCCTTTTGGTGAGGAACTTTTGTGGCCTCTCCAGCTGCTGCAAGTGTCGGGTCAGATACATTCCGAATGGGGCATTGTACTCAATCATTGGTCTGATGAGTGATTAGTATAGGGAGACTATGACCTCCCTTGATCTAGATGAGAATCCCTTCATGATAAGGTGGGCAATGTAGAAGTTCTTCCTAACTACTTTAGCTACATGGGTGTCGAATGACAGACTACTATCAACCTGGGTCCCCAGGTCCCTGATAACTTCTTCTGTGCTCAGTGGATTGCCACCTATTTGGTAGCTAGGGGTAACCTTGTTTTTCCGAAGGGTATGACTATGCATTTTTGGCATTTAACTTTAGGCCATGGCTCTGGCACCAGTTATCCGTTTCTGTGAGACCCTTCTGAAGGATATCTGTGTCAGATGTGTTTTCTACTATGGCGCCCAGTTTGCAGTCATCTGCAAACTTTGTCAGCCATAACCCTCCTGTGTTTGCTTGTACTTCGGAAAAGTAGATGCCAAACAAGAGTGGTCCCAGGACTGAGCCCTGTGGTACACCACTTGTGACAGGCTTTGAGTCTGACATGGCGCCAGCAACTCTGACCCTGTGGGTTCTGTCACTCAGCCAGTTTGCAACCCATCTTGTGATGTATGGGTTAACATTTAAGCTGATGAGTTTTTCAATGATACCCGAGTGGGGTATTGTATCGAAGGCCTTCGCCAGATCGAGGTAGGCTGTATGGACTGCCTTTCCCTCATCAATGGCTTTGGTGACTGTTTCGAAAAAGTCAACCAAGTTTAGAAGGCATGATCTGCCTTTGACAAAGCCAAACTGGGATGGATCCAAAGTCTGCAAATTCCCTATGTCTTTATTTATGAGGTCCATTATGATCCTCTCCATGGCTTTGCAGATAAGGCTTGTCAAGCTAATGGGCCGGTAATTTCCAGGGTCGGTGGAGGCACCGCCTTTGTGAAGTGGGACCACAGTTGCAGTGCGCCACTCCCTGGGTGCGTATCCAGAGGTAAGACTATGATTAAACAGCTGTCCTAGCTGTGGGTTTAATTCCTCGTTGAGTTCGTGGAGCACACAGCCGGGGACACCATCAGGTCCCATGGATGCTGTGTTTTTTGCTTTGGTGAGAGCAGTTCTCACTTGGGCGTTGGAGATGTTTGGGGGCTGCAATCGCTTGGTATAGATATCTCTCCTTTGGGGAGGGGAGAAGTTTGCACTGAACCTGTCAGCCAGTATGTTGGCAATGTCTGTAGCATCAGTAATCTTCACATCATTTTGATCTAGTTCTGAGCATATCTGGGAGTTTCCTCCCAGGTTTCTAACATAGCTAAAGAAGGCCTTATGATTGTCTTTTGAGTCTTTAGCTATTTTTCTCTCAAAATTTGCTTTGGATGATTTTATGAGAGCTCTTAGTTTTTACTTATAGTGATCAAGGGTGTCTTACCTTTTAAGGATTTTGCTCTATCTTGTAGTAGCTTCCTCCTTTTGTTGTAGAGTTTGTTTATGGCTGGGGTCCACCAGACTGGACGCTTGCCTTTGGTACAAAGAGTCTTTGTTTTGCTTGGGATTGCCTTATCCATGCAGTCCTGCAGGTGCTGGTAGAAGGCATTTGTAAGTGATTCAGCGGCTTGAGTACTGTTTTCCACGCTCTGGGGCCTTAAAGGAGACCACACTAGTCTTTAGAAGTGTGAAGTCGGCTTTCGAGAAGTTCTTTACTGTGGTCTTTTTATTTCAGGTGGGGTGGGATGAGGACCTCCAGTGAGATTAGTTTGTGATCTGATCTCACCAGTGAGGGTATACTTCGGTGTTGAACATTGTGCTCCCATGTTCGTGATGATGAGATCAAGTATGTTTTCTCCTCTTGTGGGGATGGTGACTAGTTGTTCCATGGCATTTGAGTTTATGAATTCCAGGAACTTTTGGGCTAGGGTGTTTGGGCTTGAGTAGTGTTCCCAGTCTATATTAGGGTAATTGAAGTCACCTAGTATGATGGTGTTTGGTGATACATTTATCCCTCTAGTGTTTTCAGGAAGGCCATGTGAGGTTCCTGAGTTTGTGAGGGTGGCCTGTAACATGCTACAATTTGCAGAGCAGTCTTGCCTATGGTTAATTGCACCTGGATGGTCTCCGATGCATCGTGCGTTGCCACCAGTCTTGAGGTGTGGGTGTCTTTGATGAATATGGATACCCCCTCCTTTCTTGGTATTGTCCGGATTTTGGGGCGAACGCATGATAAGAGGTAAAACCTGATAGTGCTGGGGTGCTCTCAGGAGCCTTGAACCAGGTTTCTGTCACTGCACAGACATCGATGTTCTCCATACTGAGAAGGGCCTCGAGTGCGTGCATTTTGAGATTTAGACTTCTGGCATTGAGCAGCATTACCCTTAGTTTTTTCCTTTTGTGTTCTAGGGTGGTAGGTTTAGAATTTGAGCCTTGCCTAAAAAGGCACTATGGGGTGGCAAGAGCCTTTGCCAATATCCAGAATCCCAGGGTGACAGGTGCAAGCCGTCCCTCGAAGCAGCGTGGCTTGTCCAGCATGTCATCCCAGGCAGACAGACATTGGATCCCCTTTGAATGACACCAGAGTTTAAGCCAATTGTTAAAGCTGATCATCTTATCTCTGTATTGTGGCATCATTCTTGGTGAAGGTAGGATACTGCTCAAGGTCAGGGTCATACCTGCCTGGGCTACATAATCAGAGAGCTCCTCAATGTCTCTTTTCATGTAGTCCAAGGAGGTACGTCTCAGGTTGTTTACACCAGCGTGGACAATGACTGAGTCGTATTTGTACCTGCTGTTGAGAGACCTGAGTGCTTGCGTTATGTGGCGGATTCTAGCGCCCGACAGGCAGCTTACTGTGACTTTCTCATTACTCAGTCTGGTGAGCGGGACGTCAGTGTGTCTGACTATGGAGTCACCAATGACTAGTGTGTCTGGCATTGTGTTTGGCCTTAAGGGCTGTGACTGTTTGACACTCTGACTGTGAGGTCTATGTGTTGCAGGTGTTGTGTTCTGAGGTGGTGGTTGTTTGGGTGTCTGCTTTGGTGGCCTCTGCTGTTTTGGTAGATTTTTGATCAGAGCCGAGTATGTCTTTGTGTGTTTATGTGTATGATTTGAGGTTGTGATGGTACTATGTGAGACTGGGTCTATAGTGTGTGTGGTAACCTTCTCCTCCTGACTGGTCTTGCCAGTCCTATGTTGAGAGAGCTCAGCCTCCAGTTTGGCTGTATAGTTGCATCTCTCGCATGTATTTGTGTTTTGTGGGAGGAGGAGAGGGTTGTCTGTGTACATGAGGCAATTGTAACATTGCCTCAATATTCCCAGGTTCACCAGCTGAGCAGGAGAGGACACTAGCAACTGATCCCTCAACATGCTAGAAGGACTAGACAAAAAAACTTTAAAAGAGATACCGGGGGATGTGGGTGACCGAGAAATGGGGTTTGCCTTTTTGGGGTGCTATCTATAAGAGTGCCGTATCAAGGTAATAAGTACTGTAGGAGCAAGTGCTAGGTTTAACAGATAGAGAAAAGTCTACTTGGAGTCAAGTAGAGATGATCTTTTTAGGTATTAGAGAAAGTGCTAGTAACAGGGATGCTTAAAGGTAAGATTGAAAAGAATGCACTCTGCAGTGTGCACTAGAGAAGTTAGATATGAAAGTAGGTAACTTGAGTTTTACCTGTTTAAAAAGTTAAGGTTTAGTGGAGAGTTACTATTTTTAAAACAGCAAGATGGACTGAAAGGGGTGGTTACTTTTGTATTTTGGTACTATGAAATACTGTAGGATGGCCAATAAATTTAAATAATTGAAGGGGTGGGATTTCAAAAGTGATGGTTTTGTGATTACTCACATAAGCCAGTGAAAGTAGAGAGAAATGAGATATATGGTCAGATTAACATAAGAGGCGGGCAACTAGAAAGACAGTGGTATTTAACAAGACAACTTAAATGGGTGGGAGAGAGGGGGAAAATTCTGCCTGACTCAGAACAGAGAGAGCTGTGGTCTCTTTTGAAGTTTTAATATGCTGTTAAAACAGAATGCAAGCAAAACACAAGATAAAGAAAACAAACTACAGTATTCAAAATATAGAAAGGCAATACAGAAATACAAAAAATAACAGCAAACTAACCTTTCCTTCACAGCAAAGTGTAGCAGAGTCTGGATGAGCCTTTCTGGTAAAGCATAGAGGCACATAATTGACACAAGGTGTCAGTGGGCATGCTGACACACTTAGTAGCACAGGGCTGTTTGGAATGCACTATGTCTCCAACTACACAAGGTTATACTGGGCATGCTCATACACTTAGTAGCACAGGGCTGTTTGGGATGCACTCTGATTCTAAACAAGGAAGGCCACAGTGGCAATGCTATTACAGTTAGACATACAGAACACATTGTAATGGACTCCAGTGTTAGTAATTGTCATTGTTAGCAGGAACGCTACACTACGTATATCTGACACTGGTCATCTACACAACATCTGCTGCTGTCCGTCACCTTAGATGTACCATTCTATACCAAGCACAATACTACCACTCACAGTGATGTCATGCTAGGAGTGGCAACTGCTTGACCAACACAATGAGCCAATGTCCTGCTGTAATTACGAGGTTGTCCAGTGTCTGTCATTCTGGGCTGACATGACTGAAAGAAGACAGGCCTTTGTCACAGATCACATGCATCCATGATTCAAGGGAGTGGGGATAATACCTAGGTCGCATTCGCCCATATAGTGCCATTCCAAGGCAAATGTCCTAAACACAGGATAACACCCTGACACCTAGAAGACAATTGCATTGTATGCTTATGCTAACCAGTGCTAGATGTGTAATGTTCGTAATCACAGCTGCTCACTGTAGAACCAACAATGGGGAATACTGACATCTGTGCAGTGAGGAACACCTTGCTAAAGGCTCTGTAGTACACAATAGCACTACCACCATATACCGCAGAACCAGACATGTGGGCCATAACACAAGTACAGATCGCTTCAGGTGGTGGTGGTGTCCCCACATACACAAAGGTCACTCACATGTACTGACCAGTACTCCCACAAAAGTCATCACAGATGAGTCAGGTGCAGGTCACAGTGTCAAAAGCTGCATTCTAGGATGTAATCCTCAAATGCCACCATGTCCTCGGACCACCAACACACATCCATACATGTGGTATGACATATAATAGTACAACACCATGTGACCTTTGACTGGTGGACTGTACCTAGCTCTACATCAACTGTGCAGAGTACCCATGTACTGACACAGTTGCATCATGTGTTATGCAATGCAATGATACCACTGTTTGAAACCAGGTCAGCTGTACACATACCAGGGTCCCTCAGATATTGACAGCATTAACAGATGACTGTTGCTGAACACCAGTAAACACCCTCATGTTTGGATATGACATACATGTACCTGCCCTGGATATGTACATGCCACACTCATACAACTTATATGTAAGTAGCATAGCTGTTGTTGTCCTTTGTACAGACAGGTGGCTACACCCATTACACACATGCACATGGAAGATAGGTCCATGGCTGCTGAATGCTAACAGTACATAAGGTGGGATATCAATGGTGACAGAGGCAACATTGCCTCTATACTGGTCACCCATGACACCTATCATATCATACAACATTCCATGTGTCATGTATGTCATTACACATGTCCACCAAATGCAATGCCTACAAACATGCCCAAATGACAGGACTGTAGGACCTACACACATGTACATGTAGTGGTGTGCATTCAGATATCATGCATTTGCAGTTGCTGATGTTTGCAGGTGATGTGTGTGTTAGTACATCATGCAGTTGCAATGCAGCCTCAACATTGCCAACTGTATATGATGATATGTTGAAAGTAAGGTAAGCTGTACTTCAGGTATGGACAGATGTGTGGACATAGCTAAGTGGTGGGGCATCTTTGCAGATGGATGTTTGCTGAGGACAGCTCACAGGTGTGTCACAACCATTCCTACAATAACCTGTGTAACTGCTAAGCTATGGTTTTGTTAATTGAAGGGGAACACACACAACATAGACAGCAATCAGAGTGACACTGAAGGTAAATCACTTGACTCCTGTAACAGTTAAGACCTCCCGTTTGCATATATTGTGCATATATCAGCACAGTTGCCAAAGGAAGAGTCAGTACACTTTATAGCGCATGCAATACTGCTGTAAGTCTGTCATAGTTATCATGAGATAGGCAGGTGTTTGATTCACAGTACTGGCATGTGTGGTTGTGTGTGCCCATATATGTCACGTATGGTGGGGAATACATCTCAATTGTTATTCACTCTCCTGTACAATGTTGTAGACATCTGCACAGACTGCAATGTAGAAAGCAGGACATAGGCAGGGGTTTGGATCTCACACATGTCAAGTATCTGTATGTGCGTGACATAGGTGTATTCAATTGTGAATGCCACAGTGTGTGTGTGTGTGTGTGTGTGTGTGTGTGTGTGTGTGTGTGTGTGTGTGTGTGTGTGTGTATGTGTGTGTGTTACTGTGTCGGTGAATCCATGACAGTGTGGGTGTGTTACTGTGTCTTTGAATACATGTGTGTGAATACCTGAGTGTGTGGGTGTATTTGTGTGTTTGCATTCTGTCATGGGAACGTGTATTACTGCTTCCCAATGAGGCAACACGCTTTCCACTGGCCTCTACCCTTGTCATTGGCTAGACCACTCTCTTACCTCCCCGCTCCATGTCACTGTACCTGTGATGAAACCCAGTATGGATGTCACGTCTCTAGCCACAGTAGCTTAATACACAGCTATCATGCTCTTGAATAAGTAGATCAGTCGACGTGTTTGGAACGTGAGACTTTCTATCTGTGATGTGGAAGCTACAAAGTGCATGCTGGTATTTTCATACATACCTGTGAGTAGTCCACATTTACATATGGGACACTAACTGCAAACACTGACATCCACCGGCACATGCAATTAGACCTGAAGGAGGAAGGCAGAACATCAAGACCAGCATGCAGTTACTGTTGTTACACATGGCACATACTGTTAACAGTACAAAATGCATTCTAAACCTGTAGTACATGGTATGTCTGCTGCCTGTCAACAGTACACAACAATTGTAATCTACAATTATCTTCCTAGTCTGTTCACCCTGTGCATCAGCCCATATGAGCATGTCCCTGCATTGATGGTGTGGATGACAGGGATGCGACACAGGCATTATCATATGCACAGGGTGATAATGTTTGCCAGAGGTCTAGGCTGCACTATTGGATGACATCATGTGTGAGGGTTAGGGCCTTTGATCTCATTGGGCATGTGTGGATGTTATGCATGTGTGTGTTGCAGTGCCCTACATATGTTTTCGGTGTGTGTGTTTATGTATGCACACAGTTCTGGCATGTGTCTGGCCTACACAGGGGTATTATTGACAGCTGCAGACTGTACAGGTCAGGATTTACAGTTCATGGTGTTCAGCCATGATCACGTGACCTGCGCCTGCCAGGGGTTTCACGGGCACTACCAAGCAGAGGTACAGATTGGGTACTGTCTGATGACACATGTCTACTGGAACCGTGTCCCTGTTGGGACTGTCTGGTGTGGACAGCACAGCACAAGCTGCATTGCTTCTGCTACCGCCACTATGGGAGCGGGCATGTGATGTAGCACATTCACGTAGACCTGCAACAGGTGATTTAGCTGGCCTACGTCCATGTGCCCAATGCCTCACTCCTACTAGATGTTCCAGCATGGATATCCCATGCTCAAGGATTGACATGCCATGATCAAGGACTCCATCCATGTCACCCAATCGTCTATCCAAAACATCAGCAAGATGATGGCGAGCATTTGCCATTGCCTGGATGTTGTTGGTTAAAGAATGGACAGCAGCCATCTGAAGCCTCTGACCTTCTCAGTTGTGATATTCAGCACATGCCTGTGCCTCCATTACAGCCTGAAATGTGCATCTGGTGACGCCAGCTGCTGTGCTCTGTCTTGCAAGGGCATGTTGGCCAGAGGTCCTCCTACGAGCAGCACTGGCCACATGCCTGTGTGGGGCATCACTAGTCACTTGGCTGACACCATGGTGTGCAGGCACACCTTCCATAGCCTCCACACTTTCCTGTTCCAAGCTACCACACACCAACTGTCCTTCCTCTATGGCCACTGGTGATGGGGTATGTGTTGGCATGAGAACTGTGTGTGGGGATGAGGGGGGTATAGGTGGAATGGCAACCAATGGCACAGATTCAGCCCCTGACAACCCTGCCTGTGCCTCTATCATACGTTCATCGTCAGTGCTACAGTCTGTGGGGACACTAACATCAGATGGACAGTAGGAGGGGAACGCACCTACATCAACACCTGTGAGGGGCAAACAAGAACTGTACATTACAATCTATACAACAGAGACACACACACACACACACACACACACACACACACACACACACACACACACACACACACACACGGACACACAAACACACACACACACATACACACACAGAGATACACACAGACACACATTATGGCACCCAACATGCATGTGATATGACAGAAGGCATGGAACATGCATGTGATACAGCAGATGGCATTCAACTCAGGCAATAATAGTGGTAGTTATCATACATCCCTGGGTTGCACACAACACCATGCATGTGTCATAGCAGAAGGCATGCACATTACACAATACAGCATGTACGTGTCATAACAGACAGCATGCACCTAACACAATTATAGTAGTAGTTAGCATACATCCTTGTGTTACACCATGTAGACCAGCACATGTTAACAGTACACCTGCCTGATGTGTGGCATATGACCTTGACAATCACATGTAGTATGACATGTGAACTGCTGACATGTGCAATAACATGCATACATGTTTAACACAATGGTGTCCTGTCAAATATACATTGGAGTAATAGTGTCCCAATGCAGGGATGTGTTATAATAACATGGACCCTCCGCTGATGTAATGTTGTCCGTCTGCTCTACAGCTATACAGTGAAATACTGCACATTTAGCTGATGTGCATGGCCATTGCAGGGAATCATGTGGCTTCTCTATTGCTATACAGTGTGAGTTACAGACACAGTTCATAGCCATGACTGTGTTCAAATACAATACATTTATACTGCGGAATGTGACTCATGTCACTGAGGTGTATGCACACTAAACCATAATGTGGAATGTGTGACACAGGTCATTGAAGGGTATATGGATGACACCCCTGCACATCTGCAACCATATTGCTGATGCCTGGCAACTATGGCCAGACATGGCAAACTCGTTGGTACACCATGTCCCACATGACATCTGTGTACCACACACACACATGAGGAGCAAAGATGACAGTGATGTCTGACACCAGCAAGGGAAATGTACTGTATCTGTGGCCTGATGTGGTTGCCTGTGTATGTATGTGGATACTGTACTGGTGGCTGCTGTCATATCGTGACACACTCAAGATGTTCAACACATCTTATGTGGTGGTTTGATGTCATGCCTACACAAGATGTGCACAGGCCTGTAGGATGTCTAGTGTTCCGCATCTGCAATATCACCATTACATGAAGACCATAGTTGGATCATGTGGAGCCAATGTACAACAGGTTGTACACACATGCACATCACTTCTACTGTGTGTGTTGCTTCATGTCTCTGGCCGTCCTCCATGGCCGTGTGTGAACATGTGTTGCCCAAATGGTTGTGATGGGCATCACATGTCTGTGTTGTCCCATATGACATACACCCATAGATGTCATACGCTCCACTGACGACAGGGTTATGCAGACAAAGGGTGGTATGTTTGGGATGTGGGATATGTTTTTCAGGATAGTTAGACAGCGTTGCAGTCAGCCCACTAAATGTCATGGACATGTCAGATAGCACATAACATTGTGTGACATTCATAGCAGGGGTATAATCCACACAGGTGAATCCTGTGGGCTGGCTATACTCCAACTCACTGTGTAGTACTGTTTGTATTCCCCACATGTGTAGTTCTGATCTGTAGTACATGTACCTACAGTGAACCACACCTCCACCATTGTATGCACAGCTGTCCACACATCTGGCAATGACGGTTTATGAGGTTTCATGTCGGTGTTTCACAGTTTGCAATTATTGCACATGAGTAGCCATTGTGATGTATTGCAGGTCCGACCTGCATATTATGACAGGACCATGCATTATGTGTACATATGGTAAATGGCCACATGGCTATAGATCTATACATTAACATGCCTGATAAATAATAACAGTCTCACCTGCAACAGGCTGCTGTCACAGTGGAATGCCAGAGGTACCTAAATAGGAGTGACAGCAGTATGATCATTATCCACGCCTGTATGATAGCTACAGGGTGCAATGTGCATGTTAACACATACGTCAGTACAATAGACTATACTATGGAGTATGCATATGTGTGCATACACAGAGTAGCAAACTATAGAATGCAGCATGTGTGTATACATGCCTTGCATATGATGTTACATTACATATTGTGCAATGCACAAGTAACTATATGAAATATACCAAACACAATCCAAGTGGATGAAATAAAACACTTGAAAATGAAAATAAAAATAATAAAACAGCCACCAAGGACTAGATGTAGGTCTTCACTTTTTTAATAAAACACAAAAGCAGAGAACCAAATAACTAAGTGGTTTCACCAGGCATAAACCTCTGGCTTCCTCAGAGTCATTTGGTATTGCATAAAACACATTTAAATATGTAAACAATCAATTGATTAATTGATTAATTACTACACAAGGCAACCAAAAAATATGTATCAAAATTAATTAATTAAAAATCTCCATGGATACTCACACATTCAATCAACCTCATATTACCATGATGACTTTGCAATAGACATTAAATGGAAACAAAAAAGGTTTTTACAGTCTCTTATATTTAAAGGCAGAATTACCAGCATTGTACCACGTATATATAATGTGACAATAAGTAACCAAATTAATGTATTGTTCAATACACAGTAATGACATTACAACTGTTGTCAACCCTATGTATATATTTTTTATTTATTATTATTTCACCAAATTAAATCTGACTTGCCTTTAGATTTAAAATAGGCATCAGGGAAATGGCATTGTTCACACCAGGTGGCTTCAAAGCATTAAGCCTAAGTTGCCAAGTTGTTTCCAAGGCTCCAATTTTATTGTTAGTGTCACACCCACTTTCACTAGCAACAACTCAATTTATAATAAAGAATACAAACTTTTTAAAATTCTTACATCTTTTCATATGTAAATAAAGTGCATTGTGCTCATCATTTCTATTGATGCACCTTAAATGTTCTGAAATCCTGTCACGTAATCTACAAATGGTTCTACCCACATAAAACCCTTCACATGAAATACGGGCGGCAACATATACAATACACTTGGTATTACAATTACATATCCCTGGACATGAAATGGTGCACTTATAGTCATTTACACATAAGTATGGACCATCATTGATATATCTACACCATCTATACATGCCACATTTCTCCATAAGTGACTTTCTTCGAACATTGGCTTCTCTTTCAAGAATACCTTTTAAGTTGTTCCCCCTAATGTAAACTAACAGTGAATGAACACCACATGTCTATAATGTATTCCAATAATGATTGTGAAAGAGATAACTTTAGTTTGGTGAATTCCAACTGTTTTGGTGACGATAAATGTCCTAATAGTAACAATACATCTATGGTTTACAATGTGTTCAAGAAACATGGTTTTCACATTTACAATTATACAGACATGGAAATATGTGACGTTCATTTTGAGTTATTGAGCAAGGGTACAAATTTTGTACCTACTTTTAGATTGGATGTTGCTCAAGTTTTGGTTAATCTCAAACTTTTTACGAGACAGTTAAACTTAAAAATGTTTTTTTCTTACAACAATAATACCATTGAAACTGAATTGGCCATGCCCCTTAAGAAAAGAAGTACTTTCATCCCCCCATCAAACCCTGAGGTTCTTACCTTAGAGAGATGTATTGAAGCCGAATTTAGAAAGACCCTAACACAAGACAGATGTGTTATTGATAATCTTACAAAAGAAGAAAGACTGTTTATGAGAAATTTGCACAAAAATCAACAATATAGGTTTATGAAACCAGACAAGGGTGGGGGGATGGTGATTATGACTAAGATAGATTACTGTAGTAGAATGATTCAAATTCTTAATAATGAGGTAACCTACTGTAGAGTATCTAAAAATGAAGTAAATGGAGCCTACTTAAAGATAGATCTTTCTTACAGGCTGCATTATTTCAAGGCCTAATTAATGAAGTAGAGTATAACTATTTAACAGTAAAATTTCCAGCTATACCAGTTATTTTTGGGATTCCCAAGGTCCACAAAGAAATTAGCAACCCTCCATTTAGACCGATTGTTGCAGCTAGGGGTTGCAAGACAGAGAACCTAGCTTCCTTTGTGGACACTTGGTCAAAAACAGCAGTAGAAGAGGCTGTGCACATATTGAGAGATTCGCACTGCCTTGAGAGGCTTAGGGAAGTTAAAGACAATAGTAGTTATGTTTTTGTGACAGTGGATGTAGTTAACTTATTCACTGTCATTCCCCATGAAAAGGGATTGGCTATGTTCCATGAGAGCCTTTCAAGAAGTGGAACGACAGATACAAATAAAATAAAACTGCTGATAGACCTCATGGAAATTATATTAAAAAATAACTTTATTAGTTTTGAGGGTGAAATTTATCAGCAGATAACTGATGTAGCAATGAGAGACAAATGTGCCCCTGTTTTTTCTAACTTGGTTTTACTTGCATGGGAGAACCTCTTTATTTTTCCATCCAAATATAAAGACAACATTCTTTTATACAACAGATTTTTAGATGATGTATTAATTTTATGGAAAGGAGATGAAATTTCTATAGTAGAGTTCATTGACTATTTACATGCTACAACAGATTTTTTCCAATTTACTTATTCCTGGCACAATAAAGTAATCAATGTTCTAGACATAACTATAAAGAAAACATCACAAGGTTTATGTAGTAACATCAATAGAAAAGAGTCATATTCAAACTCACTTTTACATTTCAATAGTTGCCACCCTTAACACAAAAGAAAAGGAATCATAAAGGGACAGATGGTGAGAACATGTAGGTTGGTTAGTGACAACTTAACTTTTAAAGATGAAATGTATAAATTGATAGGAATGTTCCTAGACAGGGGATATCCCTTAAAATTATTATTAAATGTTAAAAGAGAGATTATGAGAAAAAGAAAAAACATGTTACACCCCTATTTTGTGGAATGTAACATCTGGTACTCTCAACAAAGTTAAGAAAGAAGAAAAATTAGGTGCCATGTTTGTATTAAAATACAACGACAGGCCTCATGATTTGGTGACATGTTTGAGGAATGCTTGGAAATTCTGTTTAAATGACAACATTAAGGAAACTCTAGGTCAAGGACCATTGATAGTTTACAGTAGGGGGAAGAACTTAAAAGGTATTCTTGAAAAAGAAGGCAATGTTCGAAGAAAGTCACTTATGAAGAAATGTGGCATGTGTAGATGGTGTAGATATATCAATGATGGTCCATAATTATGTGTACATGACTATAAGTACACTATTTCATGTCCAGAGATATGTAATTGTAATACCAAGTGTATTGTATATGTCGCCGCCTGTATTTCATGTGAAGGGTTTTATGTGGGTAAAACCATTTGTAGATTACGTGACAGGATTTAAGAACATTTAAGGTGCATCAATAGAAATGATGAGCACAATGCACTTTATTTACATACGAAAAGATGTAAGAATTTTAAAAAGTTTGTATTCTTTATTATAGATCGAGTTGTTGCTAGTGAAAGGGGGTGTGACACTAACAATAAAATTGGAGCCTTGGAAACAACTTGGCAACTTAGGCTTAATGCTTTGAAGCCACCTGGTTTGAACAATGCCATTTCCCTGATGCCTATTTTAAAAAAAAGAAAACTGAGTAGGGATTCGGAAGCATATAGGACTGGCACGGCTTATCCCAAACCACCTAATGGACAGGTTTGGAAAAATGGGTTGTTCCATTTTAGTACTAATAACAATTCTGTTAACTATAATGAATCACTACCATCTCAGTTTTCTGATACAGGACATATAGGTGTGAGTGATGGTAGGCACAACGGTGGTGAATGTTCCGATGACCGTAACCCCACCAGTGGACACACTAGTACACCATGGAGCCAGAGGTTAAGGAGCAGCAATAACTACCGCACGAGAAGTAACTCTAATAATACAAATCAGGGAGTTACATCTGCTTCTTCTTTTTTGGATACTTGTGTTAGTAAAGTTTGGATTTTACTTCTGGTGGTCGCTGTTTTACGTCTTTTTTGCATTACTAGTTTCTTTACCATTTGTTTTTCGTAGTGTTATGGCATCTCGTAAAACTAGCGTACCTGATTCCTTTGTACTGGAGGATACTCCGGTTATTTTTAAGCATGATACATCTAACGTTGTTACCGTTGACTCATTGGATGTGGAAACACACCCGGTCGTTGGTAACATATTGGACAACATTAATCAGAAATTGGAGAGCCTGTATCAAAGATTAAATCTAATTGACGCTGAAAACCGTGAAAATCGTGATTTTCGTGAAGTCTACACAAAAACTGTGGACTTAATTCAACAGAAACTCTGTCACGAGGTGAATAACTTTGGTAGTGTGTCAGCATGTTCTAATAATCATCGGACTTCAATTACCCATTCCGGTTTGCAGTCACTCA
This sequence comes from Protopterus annectens, assembly GCF_019279795.1. Classification (NCBI taxonomy): domain Eukaryota; kingdom Metazoa; phylum Chordata; order Ceratodontiformes; family Protopteridae; genus Protopterus; species Protopterus annectens. Next base: position 1,544,442,492 of record NC_056728.1, read on the forward strand.
ATTGTGCTGAAGGTAAAACAGTAGCGGGAGCTGACGTGACTGCTTCTGCACTAAATATGCGACAGAGCGACTCTTCTGATAACCGTTCTGCTGGGCTAACCAACGTTAATGAAGAACCTATTTTACATGGCGCATTCAACCTTTGTGGAGGAGACATTATTCCGACTAAGCGACTTGTGAAACCTGTCGATGACCATGGCGTAACGGACATTTTACAGACAATTCAACCATTGCAGACGACGCAGATACTTCAACCAACGCAGACAACGCTGATACCTCAGCCACTACAGACGAATCGTACTGTTTTACAGCCAAACAATCTATCGGGTCTAGTACCTGCAGGAGAACAAGGTAATGACAATAACTGTGCTGCTATTATTAAACCTTTTTGGCTTAATAACCAGTTTTGTTTATCGGAAATCGATAACAGTAATGTTTCAACTAGGGCAAGTCAGGACCCGATGGCTAATTGTGACAACAACCAGAACAACGAGAGTATTGCCAGTAGGTTAAAAGTGTTTGATGCGTGTCTTTTGAAGCTTAAAAAGCTACAACTTGAAGTGGCTTATTTTAATGAATGCCTGTTGCGCAAAATTATACCTAAAGGGTTGAGACGCTCATCTTATCCAAGTGGACTCGAGGCTGGTTCTATTTTTCATTCAGAGCTGGTCACTTTGTTTGATAACCAAGGTTTAGAGTTACTGGCTTTGTTTATTAAGCACTATAATTGTTGGATTGATGAATTATCTCAGCATATGATATTGCTGAATAATTCAATATCTACTGACATTCAATTTAATAGATATAAGTTCGAATATGAACGGACTTTTGACAGCATAGATGACCATATGTCCAAATTGTATCAGCAGAAACTCAGAAAACTGAGTAGGGATTCGGAAGCATATAGGACTGGCATGGCTTATCCCAAACCACCTAATGGACAGGTTTGGAAAAATGGGTTGTTCCATTTTAGTACTAATAACAATTCTGTTAACTATAATGAATCACTACCATCTCAGTTTTCTGATACAGGACATATAGGTGTGAGTGATGGTAGGCACAATGGTGGTGAATGTTCCGATGACCGTAACCCCACCAGTGGACACACTAGTACACCATGGAGCCAGAGGTTAAGGAGCAGCAATAACTACCGCACGAGAAGTAACTCTAATAATACGAATCAGGGAGTTACTTCTGCTTCTTCTTTTTTGGATACTTGTGTTAGTAAAGTTTGGATTTTACTTCTGGTGGTCGCTGTTTTACGTCTTTTTTGCATAACTTGGCAACTTAGGCTTAATGCTTTGAAGCCACCTGGTTTGAACGATGCCGTTTCCCTAATGCCTATTTTAAAACTAAAGGCAAAGCAGATTTAATTTGGTGAAACAATAATAAATAAAAAATATATACATAATGTTGACAACAGCTGTAATATCATTACTGTGTATTGAACAATACATTAATTTGGTTACTTATTGTCACATTATATATACGTGGTACAATACTGGTAATTCTGCCTTTAAATATAAGAGACTGTAAAAAACTTTTTTGTTTTCATTTAATGTCTATTGCAAAGTCATCATGGTACTATGAGGTTGATTGAATGTGTGGGTATCCATGGAGATTTTTAATTAAATAATTTTGATATTTTTTTTTGTTTGGCTTGTATAGTAATTAATCAATTAATCAATTAATTGTTTACATATTTAAATGTGTTTTATGCAATACGAAATGACTCTGAGGAAGCCAGCAGTTTATGCCTGGTGAAAGCGCTTAGTTATTTGGTTCTGTGCTTTTGTGTTTTATTAAAAAAGTGAAGACCTACGTCTAGTCCTTGGTGGCTGTTTTATTATTTTTATTTTCATTTTCAAGAACTATATGAAATATAGTTGTTATATGTGCAGTAGTGACTTACCAGACTACTCCAGGCTCGGTGGTTGAGAGACACTCACCTCCACAATATCAGCTAAGGCTTGTGGATGTTGTTATGCAGGTGTCCCCAGGTTGGCCAGTAGCTCCTCGGTACATGTGAGTGGGGGTTGAGTTAGTGGCCCACCATCTGTTGCACCTTGTTCCCTGGCGATTGCATTCGCACGCTGTTTCACCCATCTAATTAGGTCTGTACAGTGTCTGTGCAACTGTTGATATGTGCGGTTGTGGCCTCCCACATCATTAACCCTCCTGCAAAGTTCCTGCCACAGGGCATCCCACTGTTGTGCATCCTGTGGCACATGGCTCAACAGTACATGATGATTATCAAGTAGGTATGGGATGAGGACCTCATCCTCCAAGCAGGTATAAGGTGGCAGCCTTGCACATGGCATACCTGGAAGACATAATGATGGAGACAGGTCACAGTAACTCACAGAGACGTACAGAGGTACAGCTGAAACATGGCATACCTGGAAGACATAATGATGGAGACAGGTCACAGTAACTCACAGAGACATACAGAGGTACAGATGAACATACATGTGTATCACATTTATTACAATTAAATAGTTGTCTTTGCAAATCTACATGATAACTGACACCACTGACATGTTTGTGTCACACACATTTGACACTCAATGGTAATTGGATATTATCACCATATATGTGTGCGTCACCTGATGACATTGCTCATACTCCATGTGGATGCTGTCTTGATGTGGGCATGTCTGTTTGCCTCTACTGGTGTTCTTACCTATCAGCACATGCCTGGATGTGTTCACATTAATGCAGTCGACCTTGATGCTGTGTATATGTCACATATAAAGACTTACACTGCCTTAACGGACATGACCTGTGACCCTGCAGACTTGCTCACGGAAGGTTTTACATGTATGTGTTTTGCCATATACATCTACATGGCACTGTACAGCAGTTCAACATCTTGCCATGTATCACCTGTGTTGCACATGTGATACACATGGGACACTGGCTAGCCTGATGGTATTTGCAGGGTTGGATATCAACTATAGCATGTACAGACAAAGTCAACTAGCAGGCTATATGCCCTGAGCCATGTACGAGCCTAGGATGAAAGGTTACCTAGCTGTAGCCGACAGATGGGTTTCTGGGGCCAGGTCAAGCAGTGCCACATAACTGACCTACAGGGTTAATGATATATTTACCATGCGGTCATCACACCATGTCTGAAAGAGGGGCAATGTGCAGTTTTGCTGGACAGGGATGCATAGTATGGCAGGAGTATGAAAAGTGTATGGGACAAGGATCTGTCCAGCATGTGGTGATCCTTGTACTAGGAAGGTGGATGTCCATGAAATATGTGTTTGAGATCAGGATGTGTAAGTGTAGCATGTCCAACATCACTGGATTGGACATGGCTTTATTCAGGGTAGGCATCATGCTACATAGTGGAGATGGGGATTGGGAAGGCTGGTGTAGGCCATCTGAACATGGCCAATACCCCTTAAAGGAAATATGTGATCTGATATGGGTCACTTGAGTGTTGAGTATGGCTGAACAATGATCTCTGTATTCATGGATGGCAACCTGTCATGATTAGGGTTTCCCCTTAAGACTACCTGACAGGTATGGTGACGTAACTATCACAGGAAAGACAACTGTCCAGCTGCATACCTTACACACAGTGTCCATTATGTTGACCGCTGCCTAGGTGGTAGTTCATGGCTACAGGGTTTTTAACATAGGGTTGACAATGCAATATGTAGCTGTCAGATTGTGGCCATATGTCACACACCTCACCCACAAAGCCCCTTCTGTATGTTGACCGCAGCACTCTTTGAGTCAGCTATTGCTCTTAGGTCATAGTCATTTGCATACTTCAATAGGCAGATGACTTCTGTGTTAGTCTGTGTGGTATAGACTACAATGAGGGGGAGTACAATGAATTAACCCTGTCTTACTGTAGCTCGCACTGGTGTGATGTGCATGTATTATTCAGACACCTTCTGTAGTGTTGGTTCGGCCAGCAGTCCAGTTGCAAAACACTCCTGTGACATGTACATCTAGTATACTGAGTGTAGCTGGAACACAGTATGGGTGATGATGTCCTATGACCTGGCAAGGTTATGATATGCTGTGTGAAATCAACCTTACTGTCATCTACATCTGTACTGCTGACATCAAATAATTTGATCAAGGTTCATGGCTTTTCAGATCAGACTCAGCAGGGTAGTAGTGCAGTAATTCCCATTATCAGTGCTGTCTCCCCCTTTGTGGGTTGTGATAACTGTTGGTGTGCACCATTCAGTGTGTACACAGCTTGACATGAAGCTATGATTTTACATGATGTTTATGTGGAGAGCAAATTGTTTTGACATTTGTGTATGATACAACCTGGGATGTGGACAGGTCCTATGCAGCTTGTATGTATGGCATTGGAGAGTGCAGCTTGTACCTGCATAGTTGTGGTTACAGGGGCTCTGTAGTGTACATGGATATATGAATGTGTACCTGTTGGGGGGGACAGTGTGTTTATGTTATCCGTGACCCTATCTGGATACAAAGGTGCTATTTCCGTAGGTGCAGTGCATCTCATGCCATAGTGCTGTGAAGCACAGCAGGTCTTGTTGTTGCCATTATGTTTCATGACACAGCTATTGAATCCTCTGTGGTTGGCCTCATAATATGTGTATGATTAGTTTCACAGTAGCTTTGTGTCTCATTATATGGTGTATCTGCATCTTACAGAGGCTGACCACGGGTCATCTTCCACTCATATATGTTGACTCTTGCAACAGTTACTACCTTCTGTGGTACAGTTTAAGGCAGGGTACCACTGGTTTGCTTTCATGTTTGTGTTTGATTGAATCCTGTTCCTGTTTCAATGGCACAATCACTGCACATATGTGAGTGCTTAAAGTGCATTTGTGTAGGACTCAGCATTTGCACATGCATTGTACATCTGCATGGGTGCCATGACAGTCACACTTCACTCTTAAGGAGCATAACATTGGCTTTGAAGACTGACCGTGTGTGGCATACTGTTAGCCCTGTTTGTGTGACTATGGCGATCCAGGTCATTGGTGTTGCTGACATCCAACATGCATTGAGCACAGGTGTTGGTACATGATGAGTCTTCCCAGTTCATAATGGGATAGTTGAGTGTCTATGATTATGGTTTCCTGTCTCAAAACTGGTATTCCCCATTACAGCACAATGACAGTTGGGAATTCTGAGGCATGGTGGATGATCCATCACAAGGTACATTTTGGATTAAACTTTGGCACAAAGGCAGTTGCTCAGCATAATGCATCTTATGTTGTGCAAGTGCAACTAGCGTGGGGGTGTACATATCCCTCAGGTAGTTGGACACACCTGTGAGCCATGTGTTCCAATAAAGGGTGATGGCCAAGAGGTGAGGTACGTTTTATAACATGGTCATGCAGGGGGGCTCTCTGGAGCATTGAACCATAACTATCACTGCACAGATATGATCTCCATGTTTCAGATTGCCATACGTAAGTCCATATTGAGTACCTGATTTATATCATTGAGTATCACGACCCACAGTTTATTTCTTGGCTGTCCCTGTTGCACCAGTGGATTTTCACTTGAACTTGGCATTATGAGGGCACTATAGGGGAAACACAGGCCATTGCCAGTATCCAGATTCTCTGGGGTGACAGGTGCATGCCTTGTCTGGAAAATCATTGTGGTCTGTCAACCATGTCATCCCAGGCAGAGAGATGCTGGATATTCTTTGAATTACACCAGTACATTACACAATTGTGGAATACAGTCCTTGTCCCTGTACTGCTGCATCATTCTGGCCAATGGCAGAATGCTACCCAGGACTTGGGACATACCTGCATGGGCTACAAGACCTGATGGTTCCTACATGTGTTTCCATGCAGTCAAGGCTACTGCATCACAGGTCCTGCACAACAACATAGAATATGACAGAGACATGTATATAGTTCAAAAGGTGGTCTGAGTGTATTGGTATGTGGCTAATCATGGCAGACAGGTAGTTGACAGTATGTGTGCCCTCATATAGCTTGGTGTGTAACATAGTGCTAGAGTTTGCATTCACAAATGAGTACTGTTGGCCATGTTTCTGGCCATGTGTCCTGAGGAGTGACACAATTATGCAAACTATGTCATACAGTCTTTGTATTCTGTTGTCTGCCTATTCCAACTTGGGAGGCCTCTTGCTTGGCCAGAAACTTAGAGGCCTCTGTGGATGAGTGTGAATTCTGGTGGCATGTGTGTGTGTCCTTACTGTGTTCTGGTAAGGGTATGTGTTGGTTGTGGTGATGGGATGCATATGTTAACCTACACCTCTTGACTGTCTAGTCCAGTCATGGGTGTAGAATAGACTGCCTCCAAGCTCACCCTGTAGCTGCATACCAGACAATGTGTGGGGTGTGGTGTTAGGTGGGTTTGGCAGTGTACATGGCATAGAGATTGCATTCCCCCAGGATGGCCACATACACAGAGCTGACATTAGTAAACACCAGTAGCTGACTAGTGGACATGCCTGTATGAGCATTCAGTACTACAAGTACTGCATTTAGTTTACTTACTGCTTATGCAGATGTTTTAGACAGTGATGCTCACAAGTGCATATTTGTGTTATGGATGTGGCAACACTAGCTATTACAGGAACATGGTAGCTACCTTTAGTAGCAGTCCCCTTCTGAGGGTCACATCACATCCTGATAGTTGAGTACAGATGATGCACATGTCAACAGGGCTGTATCCTTGTCTGGGTATATGCTCACATACCCACCAGAACCATGAGCTCTGTTGGGCACAGACACCCACTCCCCACACAGAGTCAAATATCAATAGACTCTGCTGCCAATATCAACATGATTTTGATATTATCCGATAGTGTAAGCCATCACCTATGAAGCAGCTATTACACATGGGCAGTGGTTTCCTACATCTTACACTCCTACAGCAGATGTCACACTAGAACTAAAGATGATATGCACCCTGTGTCATTACCAGTACTGTCCATATATTTCCAAGCAGCTGTTAGTCTGCCAATGATAGGTTAGGCTACACAAACCTAAACATTCAACCAGTGTGTCTCTACTGTCAATATCTACTCTATGTAGGTGTGCACATAGTCATTTGGCACAGTCCTGTAACAAGGGTCAGTACACATTTGCAGAACATGTACATTTGTACAGCTGTCATTGCTTGCAAAAAATACTAGAGAGGTGGATATTAGGCAATGTGGACCTTTAGGCAAGGCTCAAAAGACAAACCCACCACCGTATATAGCACAAGTAACCATAAACTGAGGGCAATGCTACTCAACTCCAGAAGTCTGGACCTCACAATGCATGCACTCGAGGCACTCCTCTGTATGGAGAACAGCGATATCTGTGCAGTAACAGGAACTTGGTTTAAGGCTACAGAGAGCACCACAGCACTACCAGGCTATAACTCATACCACACCTTTCGGCCACAAAACCCGGACTGAAACACAAATGGCGGGGGTGTATCTATATTCATCAAGGACACTCACACCTCCAGGTTAGTGGTGTAGCACGATGCATCACAGATTATCCAAATGCAACTAACAATGGCCAAAACTGCATTCCAAATTGTAGCTTGCTACAAATCGCCCACCATAAACCAGGACCCACAATCTGCATTTCCGGAGACACTGGGACATATGAAGGTCCTACCAAACACCTTAATGCTGGGTGATTTCAACTACCCAAACATTAACTGGGAGAACTAAGTACTAACTCCCTTGCCCAGCGCTTCCAAGAATGTATACACTCAAACATCCTGGATCAACTGGTCAACACCCCCACCAGAGGGAACAACATATTGGACCTGGTCATCACCAACATGGGCGACCGGTGTTCCACACCTGACGTCAACCTCATACCATAGACTAATCACTCTGGATATTCACATTTCGCCCACAACCACAAACAAGGAAACCAACATGAAATACCTTTCCAAAGCAAACTTCACATTGCTTAAGACCGAGGTTGAAAGGTTCACAGCCTCCACGCCAATGGACAATGCTGACCATGATGCTGAAACCTATACAAAGGCACTCTATGATCATCTGCAAGAATGCATGGATCGTGCTATCCCAAGGTAAACCAAGACTCACTCCTCCAAGAAAAGGAAACCAGTCTGGTGGACCCCTGCCATAAACAGGCTCTACAATAGCTGGAGGAAACTAGTACAGATAAGAGCAAAATCCCTAGAAGGAAAGACATCCCTGATCAGTATCAGCAAGACACTATGGTCCCTCATAAATTCTTCCAAGGCTAGCTTTGAAAGAGATAATTCCAAGGACTCTAATGATGATCACAAAGCATTCTTTAGCTATGTCAAGAACCTAAGTGGAAACTCTCAGATCTGCTCTAAGTTGGTGCAGACTGGCACACAATACACTGAACCGACTGATATTGCCAACATTTCAGCAGACAGTTTCAGTGCAAACTTTACACCCCTCTCACCCCCTAAAGGGCCCATAACCATACCAGAAGAATGTACGGCCCCAGCAATCACTAACACACAGGTTAAAACAGCCCTATCCAAAGCCAAGAACACAGCCTCAATGAGACCAGACGGTGTCCCAGGCTGTGTCTTACAAGAGCTCCAAAATGAACTAACCCCTCACCTAAACACACTGTTCAAACACAGCCTCTCTGCAGGCTACATACCCACAGAGTGGTGCACAGCAACAGTTATCCCACTCCACAAAGGTGGCACCACAACGGACACCGGGAGCTATTGCCCTATAAGCCTGACTAGCCTGTTCTGCAAGGCTATGGAGCACATCATCATGGATCTCATTCACAGAGACATTGGGAACCTCCAAACCTTTGACCCCACCCAGTTTGGCTTTGTTAAGGGCAGATCATGCCTCCTAAACCTGGTGGACCTCTTTGAGACAGTTACCAAGGCATTAGATGAGGGTAAGGAGGTCCACACAGCCAACCTTGACCTCGCAAAGGCTTTCAACACCATTCCCCATTCTGGTATTATAGACATACCCATCAACCTGAACATTAACCCCTATGTCACGAGATGGGTTGAAAATTGGCTCAAGGACAGAATACACACAGTGAGTGTTGCAGACCCTAGGTCCGACTGTAAACCAGTTACAAGTGGCGTCCCCCAGGGCTCAGTCCTAGGACCCCTCATATTCGGTATATACTTCTCTGAGGTACAGGCAAGCACAGGAGGACTTTGGCTGACCAAGCTTGCAGACGACTGCAAACTAGGGGCCATAATTGATTCCCCAGCTGATACAGACACCCTCCAGAAGGGTCTCACTGAGACGGATACCTGGTGTCAATATCATGGCCTCAAGCTGAATGCCAAAACGTGCATTGTCATCCCCTTTGGAATAAACAAAGTAGCCGCGAACTACCACATAGATGGTAGTCCCCTACATACAGAAAAAGTAATAAGGGATCTGGGAACCCAAGTAGATAGCAATCTCTCCTTTGATAACCATATTGCCAAGGTGGTTAGAAAATCCTTCTACGTGGCCCCCCTAATCTCAAAAGGGTTCGCACCCAGAACAAAGGAGGTCATTGTGCCTCTCTACTCATCACTTATTAGACCCATTAAAGAATACAACACCCCATTTGGGATGTACCTTACAAGACTCCTGCAACAGCTTGAAAGACCACAAAAGTACCTCACCAAGAGGATTACTGACCTCAAACAGATGACCTATGCAGCTTAACTAAAGAAACTCCAGCTGTACTTGGTTGCATACCCCGTACTCAGAGGTGATCTCTGCTTGACATACAAGGCCCATGTCCAACCCAGCATTGATGGATATGCTCCACCTAAACAAAATCTCCTGAGAGCCACATGCTCTAGGGATATAAATCTTACCACAAAGATAACTTGGACATGCTGGAGGGATAGATTCCTGACCCAGAGACTCCCCATGCTTTGGAACATGATTCCAATGTACATCAGGCAGGGCCCCTCACTAGCACTCTTCAAGAGAAACCTTGACGGGTGGATGGGAGACAGAAATGTATCACGGGGATCACTGCAGTGGCTCTGCTGGACAGAGACACAGGGAACTAATGGCTCTGCTGTTCAGAGGCACAGGGAACTAACCTAAGGTGATGGCGGAGGCCAACACACTCTGGCTAGGCTTATAAATGCCCTTGGGCAGACAGCCTAGTACCTACCTATGAATCTATGAACCTATGAACCTATTACATGTCTTATGTGCATGGATAGTTAACTAGCTCTTCCATTTTACTTTGCTATCATGCTGATAAACTGTTGGATGACTACAAGTCATATGTATCCTGTTATTATGTATTGTAAATGCCAATAGACATAACTAATGTTTGCCTAACATAACAGTAATGCTATGTAAAATGTAATACATATCTGCCTACAATACTGCACATTACACAGTCATTGGCACAATATCCCACAATGCAAATCATGATTGAACAGTAGGCCCACCTTCGACATGTTATTCTCAGTAATACACCCATACATATGCCTACTGTTAAAATATATCAACATATACTATCCCCTGTTATAGCACATACTTGTTGGACCAACCCTGCCACTGTCAGTGGCAGGAGAGGAATTGTTAGGTTCCAAGCCCTTGTATATCATCCCTTGTGGTATATGAGGAGTTTGCCTTGTGACCTACAGCAGTACACACATAAATACTCCAAGCATTACTATGCTCAACAATCCATCACTACAAGATAACTGTTTCCACTATATGCATTGCGTACACTTTAATTATTACAGAACAGGTACTACATACACAGACATACTGAATGTTCTACATACCTTATTAGTAACTTGAGGTGTTGTTGATTGTTATTTCAATCTTTTTCAGTTTGTGTTTCAATCTTCTTTGTAATGTTCTGTTGGTATATACAGATGGTTTGAATGTGTGACAAGCCATCCTTTAATAGTTAGAGATCAGTAACGTGCTATCCTGACCACCAATTGGTGTTCCAAAGTAGTTAATTACATGCACATCAGCTGTGCAGCTACTCCATTAGCCAATACCATGGCAACAGTGGTGTATAATTGAGTACTCCACTTGGGCGTTGTCCCTTTGCCTTACTTGTGAGGAAGATGGCCTGGATGTGTTGTTTGTGATGTATTGCAACAGCTATATGGAGACAAACTGAGATATATTAGCTTCATGACTCCCATGGATTGTGTGTAATGCCTAGAAGATGTTGTTCTACATGTGAGTACAGCTGTTATATTTCTGAACATTGCTACTTATGCAGGGTTTGTTTGTACCTGATACGTCTGCAGATGTTTCAGTCTGGCAAGGATGTTTGAGCAGCTCAAGGCTGTATGGCTATGTATATAATGTTATGTGATTTACAGTGTTCTCACCAGACATCTTTGGTTTGGTGTAAATGTGTATAATACTGTGCTGATAATCAGTAATTGGTAACACTTCCTGCTGTACATACAACCCTTTGAAACGGGATTAGTGCAAACAAACCCTGTAACATCAGCATCTGTTCCATTGTATAACAGCAACTATTTCACATAGGGCCATGTTAGTGTGTCTCTGACAAGGTATGTTAAGGCTTCAGCAGATGTCGTACAGTGAGTGAATAATTTGTAATGTTATTACAGTATGTATTGCTGTAATTCGATTGGGTGTGGGGGAGATGTTGGTGGGTGTACATAGCAGATGCATGTGTGTAGGAACTACTTTTATACATATTCGATGTGTGTGAGGGTTCCTTCCCTATTTGAATACCTATCCTTTAGTGCAGTAATACTATGGTAATTGCATGCTGATTCATTAAGGCACTGTTAAATGCTTTCTGTATAGCATGCAAGTGATGTTAGTCCTTGAATCCTTTCGGCAATACATCGGAATGTAATAAAGTGTTGCTACATGAAAGTTGTCTGTGTATTTCTGTCATAGGTATTTGCAGTCATTGGAGTTGTGTTGGTGACTGACCCTTTTTGGATTAAGTCCATAGCACATATTTGTAATAGTGTATAGGCATATACTCTCCATATCCTTTGTTCATATTGTTGGTCGTGGCAGAATGTGTGATTGCTATGGTCCATGTTATACTCATATATGAACACTTCAACCGCTGTATACTGGAATTCCGAACGCCCACAATCCCGACGTCCACAGTACCGGGCCGAAAATCTCAAACCCCACATTACTGAACACTCAAACTCGCAAAAGTAACACAAACACAGAACACACACACACACACACACACACACACACACACATACAAACTGCTACCCACCACATCCAAACAAACCATCTTACACTACGTATGAGCAGGGGGGCAAGCCTCCCTACAACCCCCATGTGGGTAGCTGCACCCCCCACACCCCCCCACTTTAATATTCTAACTCCGAGATCGCACAAACCGACACACAAGGCAAGCCCACACCCACACATTACAGTCCCCCACAAACACACAACACACTCAGAACACACATTTACACACACTAAAGCCCTCAGAAACACACTTACACAAGTACCCTACCTGAACCACAACACCAGAAGCACTAACTCAAAGTCCCTTAACATCTTGATTTTACAACTCGCGCTTCTGGTATTTCAGTACTGTGGTCTTTCAGTCTTTAAGCCTCGGGATTACGCGCGTCGGTATGTCAAGCATTCGGTATTTGGTAGGTATCCCATTTATATGTACCTCCATGGCTGTGTAGATGTTGTTAGCCTATCTCTATATCTACATATATATGTGTATCCCTATATATCGACATATATCTATCTCTCTCCCTCTCTCTCTCTATATATATGTTGATGTTGATATATATATATATATATATATATATATAGATATATATATATATATATATATATATATATATATATATATATATATATATATATATATATATATATATATATATATATAAATATATATATATATATATATATAGCATACACCTTTCATTCGGTACATGACGGTTTGTCCTATTTCCACACAATCCTCCCTTTTGTGTTTTAACGTGTCTGAATACACAACTGCTGTTGGTACATCTCAGGTAGCTTAGTGGTAGGTTACTGTGAACATGGTTTCGTGTTCTAATCCTGGCAGTGGTCATTTTACCTCTCCGAGCAGGCACTGGTAGTGCAAGGGTGATTAACGCACATTTCGGCGGTTGTGAGCGGCTTTGCCTGTGATCTTTGTGATGTTCAGCAAAGGTTAAACCTGTGTGGCGCTTATCTGTTTAGTCATGTTTAAGCACCACTTACCAGCGCAATAACCCACTAACAACTGCTTAAATGTGCTTTAATCACCCTGCATCCAACATCCCTTAGACCTCAAAATGAAGTAACAGCCCTTGCAGGTCTTGAAACTGGAACCATGAACACCACAGTCACTGACTTTACCACTGAGGCATCTGAGATATGTACAACTTTTATGATGTTTAGTATATACAGTGTACTACAGCCGTTCCTCACTACTGCAAACAAATGTGTAAGTCAGTTGGTGTACATATGTATGATACCTGTTAATGTTCATATGTTTGTTGAATTCAGTGTTGCAATGTGACCTGACAGGGTGTATTATGGATGAGAATGGTTCTTGTTTTGTGTCCTTTTTACATTGTCCCCATACTCCATGTGTAACCCTCCAGTTCACGTATTGAACATCCAACACAGGCCTTCCTTGATGCATATTCCATTAGCAAGCAGTCCTCCCACACACCAGTCTCCACATACACAGCAACCATTGCTTCTATGGCAAATTAAGTTAATATTAATAGTTATAATACCAGAGCTGCATGTGTTTTGCGTACTCTTCGATCAATTTGGATTGCTTCTGTGTCACAAAGTGTGTTCACAAATGTTTATATATATATATATATCTATATATATATATATATATATATATATATATATATATATATATATATATATATATATATATATATATATATATATATATATATATAGCTGTTACTGTGTGTGTGTGTATATATATATATATATATATATATATATATATATATATATATATATATATATATATATATTTATATCTATGTGCACACATCAGTGACACACACACACACATATATATATATATATATATATATATATATATATATATATATATATATAATTTGTAACATACATATATAGACTTGATATGTTGATTCACACATTACAGTACATTACAATGTACTGTACATATGTACACAAAGTGGCTTTCCCATTTGTGGTCAGTAATGTGAAATGCCTGTAGTATAAGGTGTAGTCTAACAACCACTAAACATGCATACAGATTAGATGGCTTAGTGGTAGGTCCCATGACAATGGTGTGCATGGTCCAGGGTTTAACACCTGCGATGTATTAGGCATGTTTTACTACAGAATAAGGCTAATTTAAGCATTTGTAAGCAGGTTTGAAGGTGTATGTGTGACATTATACCAGCGGTTGTACACAGTTAAACAAACTTTACATCCTACAACCTGTGCACACAAATATGGCCACTTCTGCTAACTACTCAGGATATATACATTTTCAGAGACATAACATCTCACTATGTGCTTACATAACATTACAATCTCTGCTAACTGTACTCTCCAGCACACATGGGTTTTTGTGTGTTCCAAATGTTTATTATTCTGAGGAATACTACCTATATATGCAAGCAGTGGTTAAGGTATACTATGTAACATGTAAAACATTTCTGACTTTATTAGGATTTGAACTACGAATGCACAGAAATTATGCAAATGCTGTAGCCATTACACTATTGACATTAACATTCCTTCTACTTATTTCCTATGTCCATGAATCCTATGTGTAAGCTTGGCTACACAACAGGCGGAGCCACCCACACCCAGTGAGCTTAATGAAATACCGACATAACAAATGAATTGAAAGACTATACATTAAAGTCATAACTACATTTGGCATAGCCCCTCACTGACACACTTCAGGGGAAACCTTGATGTGTGACTGGGCAACAGTATATATACCCCTGGGATCATGTGTCCCAGAAACATACAGCCAGGGTGTGGGGGAGCCACTCCAGTTTTATAGCTGCAAGACCTGTTGGGGAAATTGAATGCTGTTGGGTTGTCATGTTAACATGCCTTTTTGAGATCACTATGTGCCCCTATCACTATACACCACCCCAGTCTTCAACAGCTTCCAGCAACTCTACCTGGAATCACTTCATTGGCTATGCTTGACAGAGGCTCAGTTACCTCGTCAATGATGCAGATAAAGCCACCACACTGTAGCTATGCTTCTAAATGCCCTTGGGCAGATAGCCTACTACCTATCTGTGAACCTCTACAGTGCAGGCCATCTCCAACATCATACATGATTATACAGAGTTTTCTGATCACAATATACAGTGTAAAATCACCATGTAGTCAGACAACAGTTAAGTACAGCAATAGCATACAGACTACTGATACATAATCACTCCAAAAGCCTATCTTGGAAGCTAGTAGACTTGTATAGGTTTCAGGCTTTATATTGCTTACCAGTGGGTTACCTACAGGAAAGATGGGACACAAGCACAGATGGAAAACATGCCTGCAACAATACCATACCAACTTGCATTTGTCAGCCTTAGGCTTTGGAATGCTGGGCAAGGCTATTGGCACCCCCATGGTGCCATTTTTGGGCAGGTCTCAGAGGTGAATCTCACCTCCATGAACTGCACAATATCGGAATCAATGAGGGTTAGGCTACTCAACACCAGGGGTAGTACTCACAACATGCACACACTCACAGCACCTCTCAGTAGGGACAATATCAACATCTGTTCTGTGACTGGGACCTGTATAAGGCTCCTGTGAGCGCACCGGCACTACCAGACTACAACCCATAACACACATTTCAGCCACTGAACATGGACTGATGCAGACATGGAAGGGTGTATCCATATTCATTGGGGATACCTACATCTCCAAGTTAGTGGGGCAGCATGATACTTCTGTGATCATCCATGTGCAGCTAACATCAGCCCTGACTGCAATGCAAACTGTGGGCTGCTACAGATAACCCTCCATGACCCAGGAGCACAACTACAACTATCTGGAGACAGTGATAAATATGACAGTCCTACCAGACACCCTGTTATTGGTCAATGATGGCTACCCTACCCTTAAGTGGATAACTTACTTGAGTATTCACTTCCAGTCCCAGCACTTCCTGGGATTTATCACCTCATATCACCTGTATCAGTTGGTAGATGGACTAACGAGAGGTGAAAACATACTAGCAGTGGTAATCATCAACATGTGCAACAGGTGCACTAGAGCAGAGGTAAACTGGTCACTGTTTAGATCTGACTATTAACTATTCACCAATGATTCCCACTCCCAACCATCTCCCCCCACCCAAGGAACACACAGTGAATACCTTTCTTACAGCTAAATTCACAGTACTAATGACAGAGGTTGAGGGTTCACAACCCCCACGCTCAGGGATGACACTGCTCAAGATACAGACAGAATTACAAATGCACTCTATAAGCACCTACAAAGATGTATGGATCGTGCCATCAATGGTAAACCAGGACTCGCCACTCCTACACTAGGACACCAGTCTGCTGGACCCCTGCAATATACAGGCTATACAACAGAAGTAGGACAGTAGTCCAGAACAACAGCAAATCCCAAGACATGCAGACATCCATGACCAGTATTAGTAAGACACTTATGTTTCTCATGAAATCATCCAAGGCTGACATCCACAGATACATAGGCATGGATTTGAAAGATGACCACAAAGCCTTCTTTGGCTATGTCAAGAATCTAAGCAGTAATGCACAGATTTTCACTGTGCTGGTGCAATATTGCACTGAATATACTGACCCTACTGATATCACCAAAACACTTGATACATTCGGTGCAAGCTTCACCCCCTACAGGGCCCACAACAATACCCAAAATGTACAGTATCCCAGACATCAGAGACATACAGGTGGTAATGGCCCTTTCAAACTGCATGACACAGAGTCAGTGGAGACAGATGGTGTCCCAGACTGCATCCTGCGGACACTACAAGACAAAGTGACCCCCCACCTAATATAGCAATTCAACATCAGCCACTACACAGGCTACATGCCCATTCAATGGAGCATGGCAACAGTTATTCCACTCCACCAAGGTGAAGACACAACTGACCATGGTAACTACCACCCTATAAGCCTGAGTAGCCTGGTCTGCATGGCTATGGAGTGCATCCTCATGGCACTCATTAACATAGACAATGGTAACCTCCAGACACTTGACCCACCCAGGTCAGCTTGATTGAGTGCAGATCATGCCTGCTGAGCCTGTTTGACATCTTACAGTCACCTAGACTTTAGGTGTGGGGTGTGGTAGTTTACACATACTACCTGGACCTCACCAAGGGTTTTGACACCATTCCCCACTCAGGTATTATTTCTAAGCTCACCAGCCAGTACATAGACCTATACATCACAAGTTGGTTTGCCAACAGGCTTACACACAGAACCCACATGGTAAGCCTACCAGCCTCCATGTCCAACTCTTGACCAGTCACAACTGGTGTCCCACAGGACTCAGTCCTGGGACCCCTACTGTTTGCCATATACATCTCAGAGGTATGGGCACACACAGATGGACTACAGCAGACTGTGTTTGGTGATTACTGCAAACTGAGAGCCATATCTGACAGTCCAGCTGTCACAGATGTCCTTCAAGAGGCCTCACATAGACCAACACAGGGTGTCAGATTCATGGCCTCCAGCTAAAGGCCACATACTGCATGGTCATTCCATTTTGGGAACTACACACCCACATATTCACACATGAGTGGCAGACACTATAATTCAGATGAGGTAATGGGTATGTGGGGACTACATTAGATAGTGATCTCTCCTTTGACAATCATATCTGCGAAGTAGTTAGGACATCCTTCTATGTAGGCCATCTGATTACTTAAGGGTTCGTATCTAGACAGACTGAGGTTATTGTGCCCCTTTACTCATCACTCATCAATCCCATCATCGAGTATGATAACCCATTTTGGATGTACCTCAGAAGACACATCCAACAATTGGAAGGTCCACAAATGTACCTCGCCAAGAGGATTAATGGCTTCAGACATGTGTCCTATGCTGCCAGACTGCATGAACTCTTGCATTACTCAGTGGCATCTCATTTACTTAGAGATGATATTTGCTGGCCAACAAAGCCGTGTCCAAGTCAGGCTTAATGGATATGCTCCACCTATGGGAATCCATGTCACAGTGAGCCACACACTGTAATGAGCTACACCTTGCCACAACCATAACTGGAAGATGCTGGAGTGACAGATTCCTGTCACAGGTACTCCCCATACTTTGGAACTACATCCCTGATTACATTATATGGAGCCCCTCACTAACACTCCAGGGAATCCTTGCAGAGTGGATGGGGAACAGTGGATACACCCCAGAGATCCCGCAATTGGCTCTGCTCCACAGAGAGACAGTTAGTTAATCAATGGGGTGGCGACAGCAGACACATTTTGGCTAGGCTTATGAATGGCCTCGGGCAGTTAGCCAAGTACCTACCTATGTACCTATGAACCTATACATACAGTATTGACACATGCTGATAGCTTAATTTACTGTTCAGGTGCTGACTTACCTTGTGCCAATGGCTGTTTTATGTACAATAGTTGAGGGCTGCCTATGTAGGATGCACACAGTAGACCACCTATACATGACAATTTACAGGTGGTTATGTGTGCGTGCCATCCATGTTTACTCTGTGTGCAGGTGGAGAAGGGTGTCAGTCCATAAGTGCCTACACTGTCAGTGTGTGTGCTATATGTTCCCTCTTTGCCAAAGCATGGGCATACTGGGCACACCTCCATATGCCTACTATGGCTGGCACAGGGTGTAAGTGGTCTGAGTCCCTCTGTGCCTGTGGGGCCCTTGGCAATGGTGGTGGGCTGTGAGGGCCTTCACCAGTCTGTCCCTGCTGCAGCTGTTTCCGCAGGATCATATTGTGTAGCGTGGCACATACTATGAGGATGTGGGCACACGTGCCTGGAGAGTACTGCAAAGCTCCACCAGATATGTCCAAGCAATGGAACCGTGATTTCAGCATCCCAAACATACGGTCTATGATATTTCGGTTTGTGCGTGTGCCTCATTATGGCATTCTTGCATGGGTGTGTGTGCATTTCTGATGAGAGACATCATCCACGGCTCCAGTGCATAGCCGGAATGTCCCACCAGGAGGCCATATGGGATGTCCCCCCTGGCAAATACCTGATACAGCTGCGAGGCATGCCAGATGTGGGAGTCGTGATAGCTTCCAGGGCTGCCAGCACACACATCCATGATTGTACATGACCTGGCAGTTGATGGAGGGGTATCCCTTGTGGTTTATGTATCGCCTACCTTGCTCACCGGGTGGTGACTTGATGTGTATGTGCGTGCAGTCTATTGCATCCAGTACCTCCGGGTAGTCTGCCACATGGTGGAAGAGATGCATATTGCTGGCCAATTCCTCCTGCATTCGTGGTAATTATATGTGCTCATTGGCATGTGGTAACATGGCATCCAGGAGCTGGTGGAGTACCCTGGATGCTGATGCCTGTGAGATCCCCATGATATCCCCAGTTGGTCTTTGAAAGGTACCTGAGGCTAGTATTCTCAAGCTCACACATACCTTCGTGTCCACTGGGATGGGTTCCCCTCTGTTATTTTTGGCTCTGAGGCATGGCTGGCACAGCTCAACAAGTTGCTGTATGGTGTCCTTGTCCACCCTGTAACGCTCTACTATCTCCAGATCATGTAGCCCCTGGTAGGTTACCCTGGGTCTGAACACTCTTCTCCTCCTCTGGTGCCTGAGATGGTTGCCAGCATCATCCTCCACACCACCTTCAGTCTCCAACACATGCTGGTGAATCAAAGCTATGGCAGCCCCTAACATGTACATATTAAAAGTTCCTCATCTGTATACACCAATGGTGCAGAGTGTCTGGGAATACACAAGTGTGTGTGAGGTGCTTTCACACTTTATACTATTGTGCTATGGATGCTGCTGGTGTAATTGGGTGTGTATGTGCAATTCCAGTTGCAGGGTATCTTAATTATGGGTTTTACAGTGGGTACTGCTATTGTGGGGCCTTTGGTGTTGAATTTTGCTTGGCTGCCGTGATTCATCTATTGCCCTTTACTTCACTTTTCAACCCGATTCCCCTCCCATTGTCAGGCATGCATCCAGCTGCTGGCTTTCTTGTTTTATACTTTCCCAACCCAGGATTGTGTTGCAAAATGTGTTATGTAGGTGATCTACTGCAAGTTTGCTTTGTTCTGCTGTGAAAGTTCTTTTTTCTTTGCAGTGCAGCACATCCCTTTCCTGTTCTGCAGGTAGCTGCTAGCAGCCTTGTTAGCTGTTGTCTATGGCCCAGTGTGAGTTCCTAGGTGTTAATTACTCATTTGTACTCCAATTACCATGCTGCAGCATTTCCTTATTTTTTTCCCGTATCCTTCCTGTTTCAGCTCTGGTGCATGCCGCGCAGAGCCATTTACCGAATTTCGAGTGCATTTTCATCCACGTTCACATGCACATTTGGTTACCTTGTGTGCTCTCAGCTAAGCAAAGATATGGCTACTTCAACACATCCCTATCCTGCAGCTTTGCTTAGCAACAGGCAAACCAGATTAGCAATGCTCCAATGTGCTTACAGCTAAGGTGGCACACACCTCTCTTGATGTCATCTTTATCTCCAGCAAAAAAGTACCTCCTGCGCGGGTGCAACTGCACAGCTTCAAAAGAAAATCCGAATAAAAAAGAAGAAAAAGCCAGCAGACTGGATCCTTGGTATTAAATCCATTTAATATGGACAGCGAAGAAAAAACACAGACCAGTTTCGGCTGGTTAATACTACACAGCCTTCTTCAGTGTGAAACATTGTAACCAAAAGCTGTCATATATATTTCAAATAAAAGTACATGATTGGTTCAACCTAAAACTGTTCATTAAGCCCCAGTGCAAACAAACCATCTAACTTAATAATCCATTTCTTTTCTTTCGAATTTAATAAAGAATGCCAACCTGTTTTATTTTGTTTTTTGCCCTTAATTATATCAATAATACTAAATATAAATTTAGCAGTTGGATGTATAACATGATGTTTATACAAAGCATTGTGGACTCTGCCCTTCTTGATATTACTAATATGTTCAGAAATCCTGAATCTGAGTGGCCTGGACATTTGTCCTACATAGAATGCCCCACATGTGTATGTTGCCAAATAAATAACCCATTCAGAGCTACAATTGGCAAAAAAAATGATATGATACACTACAGGGGAATTTTTACTTGAAAATTGTTTTGTTGTGCTTACTTTATTGCAATTAACACAATGGCCACAAGGATAGCAGCCAGTTATAATACCGCCTGTAAGTATAGTTTGTAGAGATTCAGGAAAGTTAGACTCATGTGGATGTTTATAATGATTGAAACAACTGCTTAGATTCTTACCTTTCCTAAAGGAGAAAAGGCATCTATTGGGAATAATGTTAGAAATTGCATGGTCATATTGCAAAATATTCCAATGCCTATGTACACTCTCTATAAGATTCTCAGAGTTTCTGCCAAAGGTCGTAGTGAACCTGATTGGTTGTGTAACACTATAGTTGTGCTCCTTATAAGTTAATAACTCATTCCTCTTAAGCTTGTTAACTGTATTACTGGCATCAAAAACATTACCCATTTTGTAGCCCCTACATTTGAATCTATGTATAATGTCCTTACTCTGCTCCTGATATGAAGATTCATCAGAACAGATCCTTTTCATTCTAATGAATTGTGATTTGGGTATGTTTTTGGCAATATGTGGTGGATGGAAACTAGAGGCATGAAGAATAGTATTATATTCAGGATGTTTCCAGAACACCTTTGTACCTAGAGTGTTGTCTGATAATCTGGTAACCAGAACATCCAAGAATGTAATAGTCTTGGTATCTTGATGTAAAGTAAAATGGAGACCCCATTTGTTGTTATTCAAATAAGCCAGAAAATCAAACAATTCCTCAAGTCCCCCTCTCCATACCAACCAACAATCGTCAAGGTAGCGTCTCCAAATATCCAGTTGATTCAAATAAATATTATTATCGCTGTTGTAAATGAGATCTTTCTCAACATAGGCCATGAATAAATCGGCATAGATGGGGGCAACTGAAGACCCCATCGTTGTCCCTTTAGTCTGCCAGTAACAAGTCTCTTGATAAAAAAATACATTATTTGTTAACACATGGGCAGCCATGTCAAGCAAGAATTCAATATAATCAGCTGGATATAAAGTTGACTCATTTAGCCAGTAGGCCAAAGCCTCCAGGCCACCAGAATGGGGAATGTTAGTATAAAGGGCACTAACATCAAGGGTACACATATGCCAATCAGGTTCAAGTTGTGTCTCAGAGATAATTTGTAGAAAGTTAGTAGTGTCACGTAAACGTGAGCGTATAAGAGATAACAGAGGTTTAATTTGCTTAGTAAGATAAAGGGACAAGGGTTCTGTAATATAGCCCTTCCCTGACACAATTGGCCTCCCTGGAGGATTGATAGGATCTTTGTGTACCTTAGGCAAAAAGTATATATATTGGTTCATCGGATCCTGAACCAGAAGTTGATGCATAACTTCACTATCAATAATGGCTGCATCCCTGGCCTGAACCAAAAAATCCTCAATCTCTTTCTTAAATCTCATACTGAGATTAATAACCATCTCCGCATAATATTTCTTGTCTGAAAGTTGTCTTTTGGCTTCCTGATCATAGGCAAGCCAATTCAAAACTCTAGCGCTCCACCCTTATCAGCTGAAATAATAACACTGTTATGATTATTCTGTAATTCCTGTATAGCATGTTTTTCTTTCATGGAGATGTTATTAGGTTTCAAACGAGAATCAAATCTATGAAAATGTAAATTTTTGAGAATATTGTTTTGGAATTGCAAAACCACAGGATGCATCGGAGGCGAAAACTAAGATTTATGATACACAAATTTATCATAAGCATAGTTACTGTCATTATCTCCAAAAAATATTTTTAAATTAAGCAATCTACAAAAGGACACAACGTCTTGTGCAAAAGTATCCTCTGGTACAAAAAAGCATGGTACAAATGTTAAGCCTTTATTGAGAACCAACAATTCAGTGGGTGTCAAAATATGGTCAGATAGATTTAAAACATTATGGTTAGACCAAACCTTTAGTTCTGCATTGCTAGTTTGAGCAAGCCCTGAATAGTTTATTGACTTTATGCTTCTTTCCACCCCGGTGGTATTTGGGCCTAAAGGGACACCAGGAGAAATTCTTTTGGGAGAGGGTGATCCTGATACAGTCTGTAAGTCATTCTCATTACAAGACGAAAGTTCATCCGTAGATGAACCCGTATCAGAGATATGATTCCTTAGTATGGATTTAGGTCTTTTCCTTTTGGAAGGACGACTTGGTTGCGACTGAAACTTAACATGCTTGGTGATAGTAAAAGGGTTACTCCCTTGATAGTCAGATTGATCCCTGTTAAATTTTTTGATTTTCTTAGATTTCAATTGTTCTTCCAAATTATTGAGGTCAGACGCTACTTTGGTAAGATTTTTATTAAAAAAAGGTTCCCCTTCAAAGGGTTTAACCTCATTGACTAATCCCAACACAATATTAACCTCTATGTCTATTACGCATTCATAGAACTTGGCTAAAGCTTTAACAAAAAACATGCTGGCTTGGTGTTGAATGCCAGCCCATTCATTAGTGAGTTCATCATCAATTTCACTAACAAGAGGCTGAATTCTAACTCTTAAACCACATGGCGTTATATCCTTGGCAATATACGCCTTAAATAGTTTGGAGTGTCAGACATTGGATCTTAATACCCTCAAATGTTTATGTAATTTGTCAAAAGCAACGTTACATATAGTCTCTGAGCCAATCGGCTCTTCCATGTTGGAACCCCCTGAAATGGATCCCAACACAAAAACCCTAAGGTCCTCCCAGTCTGATGATAGACCAAAGACCAAACTTAGGAGATCCATATATAAAAATTTTTTAACACTCACAAAAAAAACAAAAAACAAATGAGGGTGATGCCAAATCAACAGCTATTATTGATGAACTTACTAATGAATGGGCTGGCATTCAACACCAAGCCAGCATGTTTTTTGTTAAAGCTTTGGCCAAGTTCTATGAACGTGTAATAGACATAGAGGTTAATATTGTGTTGGGATTAGTCAATGAGGTTAAACCCTTTGAAGGGAAACCTTTTTTTAATAAAAATCTTACCAAAGTAGCATCTGACCTCAATAATTTGGAAGAACAATTGAAATCTAAGAAAATCAAAAAATTTAACAGGGATCAATCTGACTATCAAGGGAGCAACCCTTTTACTATCACCAAGCATGTTAAGTTTCAGTCGCAACCAAGGCGTCCTTCCAAAAGGAAAAGACCTAAATCCATACTAAGGAATCGTATCTGTGATACGGGTTCATCTACGGATGAACTTTCGTCCTGTAATGAGAATGACTTACAGACTGTATCAGGATCACCCTCTCCCAAAAGAATTTCTCCTGGTGTCGCTTTAGGACCAAATACCACCGGGGTGGAAGGAAGCATAAAGCCAATAAACTATTCAGGGCTTGCTCAAACTAGCAATGCAGAACTAAAGGTTTGGTCTAACCATAATGTTTTAAATCTATCTGACCATATTTTGACACCCACTGAATTGTTGGTTCTCAATAAAGGCTTAACATTTGTACCAGGCTTTTTTGTACCAGAAGAAACTTTTGCACAAGACGTTGTGTCCTTTTGTAGATTGCTTAATTTAAAAATATTTTTTGGAGATAATGACAGTAACTATGCTTATGATAAATTTGTGTATCATAAATCTCAGTTTTCGCCTCCGATGCATCCGTGGTTTTGCAATTCCAAAACAATATTCTCAAAAATTTACATTTTCATAGATTTGATTCTCATTTGAAACCTAATAACATCTCCATGAAAGAAAAATATGCTATACAGGAATTACAGAATAATCATAACATTGTTATTATTTCAGCTGATAAGGGTGGAGCCGTTGTGGTTTTGAATTGGCTTGCCTATGATCAGGAAGCCAAAAGACAACTTTCAGTCAAGAAATATTATGCGGAGATGGTTATTAATCCCACTATGAGATTTAAGAAAGAGATTGAGTATTTTTTGGTTCAGGCCAGGAATACAGCCCTTATTGATAGTGAAGTTATGCATCAACTTCTGGTTCAGGATCCGACGAACCAATATATATACTTTTTGCCTAAGGTACACAAAGATCCTATCAATCCTCCAGGGAGGCCAATTGTGTCAGGGAAGGGCTATATTACAGAAACCTTGTCCCTTTATCTTACTAAGCAAATTAAACCTCTGTTATCTCTTATACGCTCATGTTTACGTGACACTACTAACTTTCTACAAATTATCTCTGAGAGACAACTTGAACCTGACTGGCATATGTGTACCCTTGATGTTAGTGCCCTTTATACTAACATTCCCCATTCTGGTGGCCTGGAGGCTTTGGCCTACTGGCTAAATGAGTCAGGTTTATATCCAGCTGATTATATTGAATTCTTGCTTGACATGGCTGCCCATGTGTTAACAAATAATGTATTTTTTTATCAAGAGACTTGTTACTGGCAGACTAAAGGGACAGCGATGGGGTCTTCATTTGCCCCCATCTATGATGATTTATTCATGGCCTATGTTGAGAAAGATCTCATTTACAACAGCGATAATAATATTTATTTGAATCAACTGGATATTTGGAGATGCTACCTTGACAATTGTTGGTTGGTATGGAGAGGGGGACTTGAGGAATTGTTTGATTTTCTGGCTTATTTGAATAACAACAAATGGGGTCTCCATTTTACTTTACATCAGGATACCAAGACTATTACGTTCTTGGATGTTCTGGTTACCAGATTATCAGACAACACTCTAGGTACTAAAGTGTTCAGGAAACATTCTGAATATAATACTATTCTTCATGCCTCTAGTTTCCATCCACCACATATTGCCAAAAACATACCCAAATCACAATTCATTAGAATGAAAAGGATCTGTTCTGATGAATCTTCATATCAGGAGCAGAGTAAGGACCTTATACATAGATTCATATGTAGGGGCTACAAAATGGGTAATGTTTTTGATGCCAGTAACACAGTTAACAAGCTTAAGAGGAATGAGTTATTAACTTATAAGGAGCACGACTATAGTGTCACACAACCAATCAGGTTCACTACGACCTTTGCAGGAACTCTGAGAATCTTATAGAGAGTGTACATAGGCATTGGAATATTTTGCAATATGACCATGAAATTTCTAACATTATTCCCAATAGATGCCTTTTCTCCTTTAGGAAAGGTAAGAATCTAAGCAGTTGTTTCAATCGTTATAAACATCCACATGAGTCTAACTTTCCTGAATCTCTACAAACTACACTTACAGGAGGTATTATAACTGGCTGCTATCATTGTGGCCATTGTGTTAATTGCAATAAAGTAAGCACAACAAAACAATTTTCAAGTAAAAATTCCCCTGTAGTGTATCATATCAGGTTTTTTGCCAGTTGTAGCTCTGAATGGGTTATTTATTTGGCAACATGCACATGTGGGGCATTCTATGTAGGACAAACATCCAGGCCACTCAGATTCAGGATTTCTGAACATATTAGTAATATCAAGAAGGGCAGAGTCCACAATGCTTTGTATAAACATCATGTTATACATCCAACTGCTAAATTTATATTTAGTATTATTGATATAATTAAGGGCAAAAAACAAAACAAAACAGGTTGGCATTCTTTATTAAATTCGAAAGAAAATAAATGGATTATTAAGTTAGGTGGTTTGTTTGCACCGGGGCTTAATGAGCAGTTTTAGGTTGAACCAATCATGTACTTTTATTTGAAATATATATGACAGCTTTTGGTTACAATGTTTCACACTGAAGAAGGCTGTGTAGTATTAACCAGCCGAAACTGGTCTGTGTTTTTTCTTTGCTGTCCATATTAAATGGATTTAATGCCAAGGATCCAGTCTGCTGGCTTTTTATCTTTATCTCCAGGCCACACCTCGGTGTTGTAATGCTACACTGTGAGGTACATCCTTATGCCGGCGGGGATTTTGTGATTCAGTATTACTCCTCTCATTTGCATGGCATTGCCTACTAATTCCTAGCTACCATGCAGAACACTGTCACAGCCCCTTAGCAACCCTTGCATCATGGTGTGGTGTAGCATGGGTGCCACTGACTATTATGGGGAATTCATGAAATGTGTTAAATTCAGTTTTATTCCATATAATTATATTTTCATTGTAATCCCATTTGTGCACCAATGTCCTGCGATTTAACTTCGTGTTAGTGTGGGCATGACATTAAATGTTCTTTTTCATATGTTGTGCATTTTTTTTATGCCAATGGCTATATATTTAGCCACTGGCATATTTTAACAGAATAATACATGTATAAAAAAGAATTAACCAGAACGGAGCAATAGCAGGCAAACACAAGCAGGAAAAATCCTTTAAAAATGTATTCAGCACCGGTAGCACAATCAGATAAGCGCTTTCACTATTACAGCTTCTTCAGATCTATACAAAAAGTGCTCCACAGTTAAAAACTTTAAATACTAATTCAAAAATCATGGCACCAATCACATACAAATATCAATCAACATTCTTAAAGAGAAATAGCACATACGATGACTGTAGCATTATTACAAACAGCATAAAAAATACAAATAAATATATGTATGTATAAAAACCACACCTGAAATAAATTTAAAAACATATATATATATATATATATATATATGTACGACTACATGTATAAGCATATGTACATATATGCTGTACAAACATGTAAAACATAATAATATGCATATTCAAAATTTCAGTTTAAAAATATATATGTTCCCTTTTGTAGCTGAACTCATCTAACGTGTCGACGCTTCCTCAACTTGGGCTTAATAGAAGCCCTCTCATTGAGTCCTCGACCTCTGTCGGCCCTCAGCCAAATAATCCAGCCATTTTCTCTGTCTTCTGTGTGATTTCTAATATCACCACCTCGTACACTTGGTATTATTACCTCAAGGGCTCTAAACAGAAAATGGTGACTAATATCAGATTGCATGACATGCTTAGCCAGGGCATTGTGTTCTGAACATTTCTTGATATGATAGAGATGTTCACGTATCCTATCTTTAAATACTCTGTTGGTTTTTCCAACATAAAAAGAAGAACACACCTGACATATGGCTAAATAAACTATATTAGCCGTCGTGCAGTCTGCTCTTGCTGATAACTTAAATTCTCTCGCCAAATCAGGATGCATAAAAAACATATTGGTGTCAATATGTGAACAATAATTACATTGTCCACATGGTCTAGTAAATTCATAACCATGGGTCACATAACTGTTCTTAGGATAACACAGTAGCCTTCTCAAATTCTTTTTATTCTTATATAAGAAGCAAGGTTTGTCTCCAGCTATATTCTTGATGTCCTCATCTACTTGTAAAATTTACCAGTTTTTACTCATAATATTTTTTATTTCCTGGTTATGGCTCCGATTTTATGTTTGTAAAAATGTAAACCGCTTTTTTTGGTTTACATTTTGGCATGCTTACTCTACGCCTGCACCAGTTCCTGAATCGCTATATACCTTCATTTGCATGCTACTCTGCTGAACATGGGGTAATTAGCATACAGGCACCGGGAGCTGTGCGGGCGTAGCGTACGCAGGTAGTGCACGTGGAAACAACTCGTACCTGAATTGCTCGGCGGCCATATTAGGTGTTAGATCGCTGATGCTACGCCTACGCCTGGCGCAAGCTTCATGAATCCCAGGGATGGTCTGCGATCATATGGGTTTCGAAGTTTTGAATTTCGGCATTCTGAAGGTGACCCATATATATATATATATATATATATATATATATATATATATATATATATATAAAATCATGTGCTTTATTTTATTGTTTATTAATCAGTTTATTAAGCAGTTAAGCCTACTAGTGTTACTTTTCACGGATGATCCAGGAGAACTGTCTGTTAAAGTGAGTTGTTCAAAGTGATACAGTAAGCTAATGGAGGTGGAATGAATCAACCTCTATATGTCTTAAAGCAAGAAAAGGCTCATTAATACTTTAGAATGTTATTTCCCTGAACTCACTAACAGACAGGGTGCTACTGCCAGAATTCAGATTTGAACCATACCTCCATCTTGTGATCAGAACACTTGAGTTACGAAATGGATTTTACCACTTGGCCATCCTATGAGAGTATATTATATGTAGATAGATTGACTGATAGACAGACAGACACACTCACACACACACACACACACACACACACATGCGTGCGCGCGCGCGCGCGCGTGTGTGTGTGTGTGTGTGTGTGTGTGTGTGTGTGTGTGTGCATCTATATACATATATAAAAGTGTAACTAACAGTTGCATGCATACTTAAATGGTGGAATACCACTGAGTACTGTTCAAGAGTCAGATTTTTATTAAAAAGAATACATGTGGACACGTGTTGGCATGCATCTCAACCTCTTTGCTCAAGAATTTTGGACAAAACATAAGATAATGGGGGACAGAGGCTAGAAATGAAAGACAAGTTTTAAATATTATTCTAATTCTCTTAAAAAAGTTAAAACAACAATTGTTTTTGCATTAACATGTGTTTCCTGAATAATAAGGACTATGATACTATAAAGTCTGGCATTATGGACTGACTGTAATCCATAGTGATTTACCAGAAAGTCAAAAATTTCATGAGGGATACAGCAAACATGAGGCAAAATCAGGGATATTGTGAACATTCACACTGTGGAGAAGTATGCTTGTTGGAATTTTTTATACCAGAAGTAAGTTATGTTTATCTAAGGTCGGTTTTTCAGATAGTTTATATGTCTTTTGCAGCCTGTGCCAAATTATTTGACATTGTATGCTTAATATGTTTTGTGTTTAACAGATGTTTAAAATATGTTAATTAGTGCTAAATAAGTATGCTACAGGAGGTCACTGAAGGTTAATTTAGATTGATTTTTGTTAGAACATTACACCGCTCCCAGGCTTAGTCTGAAAAAGGTCCATGGAGATCCGTGCTCTACCCTGGAAAGAAAATATAAATAAACGAATAAATTATACTGCAACAAACAAAATTCATGGCAAGGACAGTTTCATTAAAGTACTTTAGTTATTGACAGATTAATGCTGCATAGTTTATAGTTGTGGTTTGCTTTTCTATTAAGTTTTATTAATATTTTACATATTTTAAAATAGTGAAAATTAACTGGACTAGTCCATTAGCTAAAGACTAAAACTAATATCTGTGATATTGAGTTGCAATGAACTTTGAAAGGTCACTTGTAGACGGGTGAAGAAATTCAGTGATATTAGGAACTATTGGGTTGGTTGAGAATTATTATTTTGCAGTATTCATTTGATGGAAGAAGTGTTTTATTACACATCTCACAGGCAATTAGAAAAAATTCTGAAAATATGGCGAAGTAATATTAGGCAATGTATTACCCCTGCATAGGGTAATTAGGAAACCCTGTCAGGGCTGCAACTTTGATAATGTATCAGATGATGGTCAGTCACCACTTGAGTAGAAATGTTTTGCTAAAGGGAAAACATTTTGGCAATACAGAAAGGTAAGTAGAAGTTATGTTGTAAATAAATATGAAGCAGTAATATATAAGGAAAATAAATTACAGAACAGAAGGTGGAAGTTGTGGAAATTAGTAATATGTTCTGTTTACTGGAAATGAGGCAGTGGAAGTGATCACCAAGGGGAATGAGCTGAATAATGATGCAAGTGAGGAATACACATTAGGAAACCCAGAGATAGATGGAAAATAAAGAAGAAAATTAAAAAGAAAAGGGCAGTAGAGAGAAAGGAGAAGAGATGCTTAGACAGAAGTAGAGCTAGGTGAGGGTAAAGAGAGAAAGAAGATAGAAAAAGGAAACTATCAATGGAGAAAAGGAGTATCACATGGGCAGATAAAGTAAGAAATAGTAGAAGAAAAACATCATGTGAATGTTTCTGAGTTGTGTAGTGTTAAGGAAGAAGAGCCTGATGACAATGAACTGATATTTAAAAAAGAAGATAAGGATGTGGAATGTAATTATGAGGGACTGGAAAGAAGAATCCTTTCTGAGAATTTGAACAAACCTACTCTTGGAAATGGAGGGAAAGATCAGCCCCCAGATTTAATAACATTCATGTAGGCATAGAGTAAAGCCTACATGGAAGGTACTATGGCCATGTACGCTGTACCAGCTCGGTCGCGCGCCATTCATATTAATGAAGGCATGTTACTGAGGGAGAGCCATGTAACACAGTCATTGAATCAGTGTAGGGAATGTGTTACTGTTTCTGGAGATATGTAACACATCCCCTGCACTGTGAAAGTGCAGTATATCAGTGTATACATATGTATTAAATTCAATTTTTTTATGTTTGTGCAGCGCACAGTGATTGACACATGCCAGACATCTAAAAATAGAACCCAGATACATTTAATTATGAATGCTAAGGTCAAGTTTAAGCATAGCCGAGTGGGTTTGCTTGGCGCACTGTGGTGCTTAAATGTAGTAGAGAGGTATATCTAAAAGTATAGCAGAATTCTACACGTCCCCATAGCCAAATGGTTAAAGTGACAGTCTTATGTGCAGCAGATGTTGGGTTTGAATACACAGATTGTTAAGCATTTATTTGGCAAATACAAATTATGCCAATTATTTTTAAATCCTGCTTTGCTATGCTAAGCTAAGCTCTGCTAAGCACAGCTAAGCCTTGCCAAGCACTGCTTAAACAAGGAACATTTTAGCACTGCTTAGCTGGTTTGTGAATTGCTAAGTGTTGTGAAGCATTGTTCAGCATTTGCTAATCTAAGCACTGCTCAGCTGGTTTGTACATCACTAAACATCGCTAAGCATTGGCAGTTTAAGCACTGCTGAGTTCAGCTAAGCAGGTTTGCATGGTGTCAAGTGACATGCCACATTTTTAAAAATGGTCCAGTAATGTGCAAGGGTGGGAAAACAGGCTTATTTAAGTGCAACAGCTGGAAATATAGCATAACCTGTTGGAGTTCAAACTGTTTAGGTGTTGGAGAGGGTGCACGCTTCTGGGTGCAGAGGTGGGGCATTCTAGAGTCCAGGTTCATGGTTAGATTCCTAGTGAAATACCATGATGTCCGGCTGCTGCAGGGCTAGTACAAGGGATCGGAGTATAAGTTGGAGGCCTGGGACCAGCTGGCACATGTTCTCATCAGTGCAACAGGTATCTCCTGCACAGGTGAGCAGGTCCATTACCATTTTGATGATCTGAAGTGGTGAAAGAGGGCAATTCTGAACACCTGGGTCCAGTATGCTCAGGACAGGAATGCCCCACATGTTTGTAAGTACTGTTAACAATGTTTTACCAATACCTAATCTGAATGTGTGATAGACAGGTACGCATAATGGTGTGCTTCTCTCCCTACAGCTGCAGAGGAGAGAGCTCGCAACCTAGAGGCCCATGCAGGCTTCCTGGCCAGGTTGTGCAGTGAGTGTGGTGAGTACAGATTAATTTGCAATTTATAGTCAAATACACAAGCTAGAGTAATTCAGTCGCTGCCAGTAGGTACACACTGTACAGATTTGTGTAATGCAATGAATGTGGATGTAGGGCTGTACTGCAATAACTGTCTACTGCAAAGTATAGTGCAATAAAGATTAAAGCATTAAACCTGATAATGTTAATGAAATAAAGATTCTACTACAATAATTGTGGAATTACAGCTGTATTCCAACACCTGCACTATCCCAAATGTTGTTTAATAAAGACTCAAAAATATGACAATAACTGCATGAAGGTACCCCTAATAAAGCTGTGTTGTGCAATATGTGTTTAAGTAGAGCTGCTGTTCATGAATCTGAGTATGACATCTTCTCTGAAATAATAACACAAAGAATACCACTAACTGACTCAAGGTTAGCTAAGAAAGAGTGTTATGCTAAACTGTAGCTGTAGAGTTGTACTACGAGATATATGCATTATGAAATTTTCTGCACTAACATCTGAAGCAATACCAGGAACACCAAGGTAGATTGTGTATATCAGGATTGTCTTGTGTTAACCATTGCATTTCAACTATATGCATTCCTGCTCCAAGTTACAGTGCTGCAGGCAAGCATGAAACTGTAATAGCTGTAGACTGCAAGTATACTGTCTGTATCTGTATATGGGTCAGGTAGCCAAACCAATACTCCAATATGGTTTGTACACATCACAGATATTTCCACTCACTAAGAGTTTATTGTGTACACCTGCAGTCTATGTATTAATGTACAGTTTACCTAATAACTCTGTCATGCATGAATCTCATGTATGTGTGTTCAACTGTGACTACAGTCTTGTATAAAAATGTACTACTATTACAAGGTCATATTTTGTTTCCAGGTGAGCTCTAGGCAAAGATCAGTCAGTCAGTGGTCAGCAGTGGCTCAGTAGCTCAGTTTGTTAATGTAGTGTCTGATGTACATTTTGTCACACACAGACCAGGCCTCAAATCCAGTGACAAGTACTAATAAATATTATTGAATCAGTTATGTATTGTTAACAGAGTTTCTCCCCACAGGAATTACAGGTAGACGGGTGCAGTAGCCCTTATTATGGGTAAATAAACTGTGTGTTTGGAAGTAACAGAATGTTAACAGCATTGCTCAGGAATGTGTTAAGATGTCAGAAAATAAAGTTAACAAGTACAATACTAATAGAAGATATTACAATAAATAAAATGTGTAATCTTGGTATGGCTGTGTGCCTGGTGTGTCTTTGTATGTTTGCTAACAGTCTAACCCCATGCTGCCAAGAATGGCATGATAGTTGTTTACTCTCTGTACTGTACATGACACATGTCGCTCAAGTGTCATGCTGTCATGGACTGTAATCACTGTTGCCTAATCACTGTGTCACAGACTTATCATTGACATGATTATGTCAATAGCACAGTCACACTACATCAGTCCATAGGACACCTTGGTAGTCATATAGGTCCACCTGGCATGTACTAGTCCTCTGTAGTTGTGTACCTGTAGGTGGCCCATACTGTCCCATGTGGATAGCTTGAGAGGTTGAGAAGTATGTATGTGCTACAGTGGCTATAGGGAACTGTTATACATAAAGGAAAGGCAGACCTGTAGAGTAATTAACAGTGCTGTTGCAAACTATATAGCCTGTACTGGTACTAATGGGCTGTATTTCTGTCTCCCCCACCCCTTATCTTCATCGTAATTTACTATTGTTATACATCGGTTATGGTTTACTATTAACAAATGTCCTCTAAACGTTATGTTGGGCCTTGTGTTGTATTATTGTTGCGTATTACAATGGTTGCATACTAACATAACATGTTGAATTATCTATGTTGTTGGCCTTATGCTGTAATTGTTACTGGCATGCTGTTGTTATACTGACTGTTATCTCACTTATTGTGTTCCATATACAATGCAACATTATGTTCTGAGTTATTTGCAATGTTATGGCATGCTGTTATAACTAAATAAATGTTATGTTCATTACTACACACATTGAAATACCTCAACACCACAGATTGACTGAGTAGGCCAGTTCCTGGCAATCTACCTACCCTACCTCAGCCGGCCATGGCACCAGGTCCCAGCACATTTGGGACTCAAGCTGGTGGTGCCCCCTCTGCTGGCCCTGCAGAACCTACAGGTGGAACCACCTCAGGGGGTGGAAGGGGATTTGTCAACCAGGATCAGCTACCGGTGATGGTGCACAGGATAGTACATTGTGGTTATGAGAAATGCCTGCATCGGTCTGAGGGCAAACTAGCCAACCTGGAGGGGCAAGGTGGCCCTGGTGCCCAGCCTCTAGCACAGCCAGCTTTGGGGCAATGAAGCAGCAGTGTTAATTGCCAATTGGTGGGGAGCTTAGTCACACTGCTGCCATCTGGGGCACATGGATCTCTGATTCCACAACACCCTCCCTGTCCAAGGTGTTTATCCCCTCATGTGTCACACACTGCCTCTGTATACTGTCCTGTCTGTCTTGACTGTCTGCAAATGCAACCTCTCCTACCCAACTTATCTCCCCACACATACCTATATCCCTTCCCCAACATTCCACTCTCACCTTAAAAACAAGGGGGTCACCTGTCCTACAAAAATAAATATTGACCCATACCTAGCTGTCCATTTTGCCCCCAAGTCCACTGGACACAATTAATTATTATATGAATTAAACAACACTGTTATGTTGCCCTCAATGCTGTCTCTGGGGTGTGAGGCTCAAAATTCCAAATTCTGTACAACCTGCACAGCTGTTGCTGTACAAGAAATGGAGAGCTATGGTCCTTTCCTACAGCCATCCTGCACATCCCTACCTGTCTTTCAGTATGTTTTTCCTCCTGCTTGCCCCCATTTCACCACTTTCCTATCACCCCTTGTTTATTTTCTTGTTTTATAATTAGTGTGGGTTTAAGAGGGGATAAAAGGAGCTGTGTGCCACTCAAACCTGCTTAAAAGTGCCTTAATCATCATATGCGTTTCTGACAGTGTTAGGTACATCTGCAAAATAATCACCCTTGCCATGTCTCGGACCCAGGCCCCTATCAACTATAGCACAATGCATTAGCCCACTAGGCCACACAGCTCTAAATTAAAACAGGTGTTTCCACCAACATATCCTGATTGCCACTGACACAGTGCAAGTACATATAATGGGAAACTGGCAGTGTACATGGGACTGTGATGCAGGCACTGCACCTATACACAGCCAGATAAATACTAATGGATGTATTTGAGGTCTGGGATAGCAGGTATAGCTGTTAACTGAACAGAATGTCCACAGTTGTGCCCCTTAAGTTTTATACTGGCAAGTCATTAATGGTTGAGGTTAGAAGATCATGACAGACATTTCAGTGTCACACCTCATACCCATCAGATAACACATGCTAATGCAATTCCAGTATCACAGACTGTATGCATGCCCATATACCTTGCAAATATACCTACAGGCGCAGCGACTCACTAGCTCAGTCTGTTAAATACCTTGCATGCAGTACATTTTGCCACCTACAGTCCTGGGTTAGAATCCAGTGCATTGCACTTTAGTTACATTCTTGTGAATACAGAAAATAATGACTGAGTCATGCAGTTTTCACCAAGACTTGTTACTACTACTGAATTAAGTGCTACCCATGTTAGCAAGTCAAAAGCCTGCAGGTAGGGACACACTGCACATATTCATATAGCCTACCTATATCTCGCCTGCTACTCTCTGATTGGCACTGTTGCATAACAGATGTACCTTAACCACATGCCTCAACTTGACTGTTATGGATACCCTCACCCTGGCTCTGCTGTAATGACAGAGCTGACACTGTTCCTTCAGTGACACATATAGTTGCTGTGCTCCAAAGTGTTCACATTCCCCACTATGAGTTCTAGGGAAAAAGAGCAGCTGCAGTCTGCAACATATGCAACTGTATGTTAAGCTACCACACAACACCCATACATAAAGGGGTGGGGGGAAAAGGTCAAGCAACAGGGACATGTCAGAGTCTGCCCCTACAAACATTCAGAGTTGATAGACCAGCAGCATGCATATTCTGATGGGTATGACGTCTGATACTCACATGTCTCTTCCCCCTTACTGACCTCAACCCACAATGTTTAACAGTGAACTGCTTGATAATCACAAAGTCATTTGACAATAGCCAAACATAACAAGCAAAACGGTGGACATACCCCATAAATCTCAACAGTGGATAGTATTTGTACCTACCCTTTTTGATGCTGTAGTCTCCACACCTTACTAATATCCATTTCACAGACTAAGAAAGGGGCCAAGGCCTACATGAAGGCATTAAATATTGCACTGTTGTGACATGTCATTGGCTAATGAAAGTGCTACCCAGCTGTTCTGGATGCAATTAGCAAGTCTGAGCCATGGATTGGTGCACAGGCCATCACCTTTTATTAAGCATTACTGACAAAAGGCAGACAGCAATTTCAGAAGCATTTTTCTTGAGGATTTGTGCACAAAAGAATAACATCACTCTACCAGGTATGTAATACAAGTCCACATATAATGGGAAGGAGATGGGAGGATGTAGTTATGGGGGATAGGGATTACAACAGTAGGCCTGTAGTACATCTCTGGGAATGACATGTTGGTGATAGTCTGCTGTCCAACAACTACAGGCATACCTCTCAAATGTGCCTGCTGTGACTTAAATCACAGCTCTGGCCTTCTCACTCCCTCCTACAATGGTTGGCTCCTGTACGAATGCTGCTGGATTATGTGTTAGACATAGTGACAGTAAGTAAGGGTGGACACTACAATATGTACTGTAATTGAGCTCCTCTCAGTCTGTGAATATCACACAGGAATAGTTCAGACATTGTACAGGTGTCTGACTATCCCTGATGTACTCTGACTAGGTTACTGTTTTGCTGACATTCATATCTCATCACTTGACAGCTATGGCTAGCATACCTGGCAACCCCCTACAGCAGGAATTCAGGTCATAGCCATTATTAGTGGGGAGACACAGGCCCAACCTCAGCAACAGAGTGTAAATATTGGTCATACAAAGTAAGGGTATGAATACAGCAACATATATTACTGTAGCATAACTTTTTTCCGAGGGTTATGCTGTGTGACAGCCAGATTCTCTACATTCTGAGAACAACCAGTAATTATTGTCCAACCATTTGCCAGACATCCACATGTTTCTGGTAAAAGGACAACATATATCAAGCACACGTACACATTCTGCAAATATCTGTGTACTGGAAAAGTAGGGCACCTACAGGGAAGATACCCTACAGCATATCTGCATTACTGTCTGTCATTGTGGCACATGGATGTTGCTGGACTGTCCCCATATACTTGTAATAACACACACCTATTTGTAGAAAATCGTAGTGAGATGCCAACCACAAAGGAGTAGAAGTAGGATATTCTAAGTAAATCACTGGTAGCTGGTCAAGAAACTCTGGCGACTCAGAAAATGTCCAAAACTTTTATTAAGAATACAAAGGATGAGCGCTTTCGTGTGGTTCATCCACGCTTCATCAGATAACATTTAATGATCAGCTGTTATGTTTATATACATCCGCTAAGCGCGGGAAATTTTCTAATTGATTAAAATAAAATAAATCTTTTATTTTAAAAACCTTCATTTACAATCGCGCTTATTTCATAGGTATTATTACAAATCAAGAGTGAAACTAAAACACTCTGTCTTGTATAAAACACTCACTGAAATATATATAACAGATAATATGGAAAGATCATATTGTTTTTAAAAATATATGTGTCTATTTATTTCATTGTTATCTCTCTTGGCTTTCAGTTATACGGAGAGATAATGATTATATCTGTTAATGTCAGTAAATAAACCATCACACAAATCCATATTACATAATTTATATGAAGAATTAAACATATAATGTAATGATTGAACGCATAAATAAATTATCCCTGGGATTCATGAAGCTCGGCGCAAGGCCGGCGTAAGGTCTGCGCCGGCGGTGCAGTGAATAGCCGGCGCAGTAGCGCCATATGCATATTAATGAGAGTGCACCGCAACCACAGACACGTGCGTAGTGTACGTGAGCGAGCCCAGGTAGGATGCGTCTGGAGGCGTGTCTAAGCCGGCATGAGGTGAGCAACCTAATGTGCTGACAGCCACGGTCCGCCCATAATAATAATGGCAGCAGCCAGGTCCCGTGCAGAATGAAACGCACGTAGAGTATGCAACATAGTACCCGTCCCAAATAAATGGAGAAGCAAATACAAGCCACGAAGGCTTAAGTGTACCCATCCAAGGAGCAAAGGATACGCATAAGACCGCGTTTGTCCCGCAATGCACCGTCAGTGGTTACACTCAGAGAAGGTGTACAGCAGCATGTCAGCGCGCACCGACATAGGAGCAGCGACTAAGGTCACCACCTATTCCACTCTGGGTGGGGCAGTCTCTCTATGGGCAGTTGTGTCCCGAAAAGCGTATTAAAAATGGCAAATGTGCTAAGATTGTAGGACATAATGATATCCCGTATGTAATGTAATGGTAGCATGAATTGGTTATTTCTGTAACTGAAATACCTAAATGTCACAAGAAACAGAATAAGCAAGCAAACTGCCACAACAATAAGCTTTTATTTAGGCAAACAAGTGAAGTCCTATGCTATATAGTGACCGTGTGTATGTGTCGGCCTGTAAAGTCAGATGTGAGTCGGAAATATCCCAGCTTGGAAACTGGAAAGGTGGCAACCCCAGTAGCGACATGGGCATGGTCACCAGGGTTACCAGCTGTCCCAATGTGCCATGGACAGTCCCTGATTGGACAGTTGTGTCCCTGCAACAATCGGAAAAATGGAAAATGACCTCAGATCCCCTGCCAAAAATATTCCGCAATATACATGTAATAGTAGTATAAAACATAATACATTTGTATATGAAACACATACATGGCAGAAGAAAATGAATAAGAAACCTAAATGCTTACAGAATAAACATAGTATGGCAAACAAGTGAAGTTCTGTCAACTGCACTTGCCGTGGGTATGTGTAGTCCTGCAAATTCGAAGTTTCCACATAACATGCCCCACTATGGGCATTGGAAAAGGTGCCAACCATAATGGTCACAAGCAGTAGTGAGAGTACATAGCCGGGTAGCTGTGTTGACATAACAACAGTAAGGAATCAAGATACCTTAAACACAGGCAAACATGTGCATAGCAACATATCCCACACCCAGCAACGTCTCTGTCGCATACACTGGATGGCGTATGTTGAAGTGTAATATCCAGAAGCAGAACCCATGCATTCAGATGTAATACACAATAGCCTCATTGTACATGTCAGTCCCACCCATGTACACCTGTGCACCTAACCGCTAGCATCCGTGTGCAGCTATACACCCACACACAATGTGCATACCTGAAATGTGGTAAGATGTTTGTGTTAGGCAATGCCACAGCGGCAAATCATTACCCACATGTCACCAACCCACCTCAGGTACAGATATGTAAATGGCTGCATGTGAATGTGTCTGCAGAATGTGTACATCCTGCATGTGGTATGTACCCGTCGAAACCATATAGGTTTGCATACGACACGGTGCACATAACTGTACACATGTGGACAAGTCGGGTTGTTGAACCACCGCATCGATGATTAGCTATGCAGTGAAGTCGATCACATATAGCGGAACACGTGCCCACCAAACAGGACTTCCTAACAGGGTGCTACAGGCAAAGAAGGGAAGGTGGGACATCACATGTGGAGAGTAAGCGTTGCGGACGGCCAAATACACACGGTCAAGGTAAAGGGCGGAACAACATGCATATGGCGGATGGATGTTGTTGAAAAATATATATAGAAACACATATGAAGTGCCAGTTTAGACTCGAAATACTAGATAATGCATTGAATTGTACCGTACAATATGGCAGTAGAACTAAGCCTGCATGTAATTGGTGAAGCTAAGCTGTAGTGTGATGGAATTCTGATCCTGGCAGTAACCAGTACAGCAGGCTTATGTCTGTCAGCATTAATTATCTGCTGGGTTACAGAACAATAAATGTATGTACATGCATAACATCACCC
The DNA here is from genome assembly GCF_019279795.1 of Protopterus annectens. NCBI lineage: Eukaryota > Metazoa > Chordata > Ceratodontiformes > Protopteridae > Protopterus > Protopterus annectens. The sequence continues at coordinate 1,544,483,090 of NC_056728.1, forward strand.
CTTCCCCTGAGGAGGATGGCCTTGTGAGCACTATCGAAGATAACAGTACAACTCCTTACCAGAGAGACAAAGCACCGTATTAAGAAATTAACCGACTACAGTATCGGAACAGTCTAGGGTCCTTGAAACAGCTACAATCACAGAAGGACACTGTAATTGACAAGGTGCCTTGCAAGGCTGTGTTATTCTCATGGGAAAACATTTAATAAGCATTACCTGAGCACTGTTGTAGGAATACAGCGTTGTGGACTCTAGCGATGTAAATGCCTTGTGACTGACCACATCATTAATGTGTGCAAAAGATGATAGTATACCCAATGCTCATACAGCTGTAACATGTATAGAGTAAAACAAATGTCTAAACATTTACTGCATAGTTCTTTGCCTCCTGCTGCACAGTAGTAAAGCGTCATTAATCTCAGCTTCCTGTGTTATTGACTGTCAGTTTGAAAATACGAATGAGTGTTACAGTTTGATTTAAACAACTTAATTGACAGATGTGTACGGTCTAGCATGGGAATAGGTCAAGCCAACCATCACAATGTCCATGTGTACCACATACAAACAGCCAGTAACACGCAGTAGTAGTGCATGAAGGCATACGACTGTGGGAATAGTACAGGACATATGGCGCGTGCCAAGTGCAGATGCATGACACAAACCCCAGGATGGGTGTCCCTGCAAAGAGGAACATGTGCCAACCACACCTCCCACAGATGTACCGGCAATAAAAACACATGGCAAACACACAGAAACACTACTGTCCAACACACGACTGCAGCGGAGCCTGGTCAAACACCAACATGAAGCATGCACAAACAGGGACTTGTGTAATGTTTGCCTTAACTCTGTCCCATAGGTCAAAGAAGAATAGAATGGACATATGCATGTAATGTTGTGAAGGATGTGTGGTAGTCCTCGGTATCACAGTGTTAGGGACACAGATACACTGTCATCAACTGTGGCGTATGTGCACTGTACACAGCATACCTGCATGTAATACAGAGGACAATCATGTGCCACAGAAATATACACTGGAGAAAGAGTATAGGGGATAGACAATTGTAAATGTGACAAACTATGAATATAGGTTCATCGTCCATAGGTACAGGCTAGGCCATCGTCCCAGGTTCAGCCATAACACTACACCATAGTTAGGATGACTTTGCCAACCTTCTGTGCTTCAGATAAAATACCCATGATAGTGCTGTACCTCCGTCAAGCAGGGATAATGATGTAATCCCTGGCCTATACCTGCAATTCTCCATCCAATGGACAACACACCCTTGAACAAGGCTAGGAAGGATCTCTGTCTCACATGTACTGTGATGTAGATCCACAGCATTATGAGTGTCTGGGTGATATATGTGTCACTCAACACATCCCATTAATGACCGTGACAAGGTAAATGTCACCTGCCCTAGTGGTTCTGAGGGATGCAGATACAGTAGGTGAAGCATACACATGACATATGGGTTGACATGGCCTTGTATGTCAGGCACAGGTCAACACTAAACAGCAGGTATGTGGCGTAATGTGGCAGGGGTCCTACAAGTGGGGCAGCATTACACAAAATGATGTCATCCTGCATCTGTACAACAATTAACCTATGAGGGCTTCCCAGCTGCTGTAGGTGTATGGTCAGATACAGTCTGAATGGGGCAATGTAGTAAATCATAGGTGTAACACGTAATGGGTACAAGGAGACAATGACCTAGCCTGATGTAGATGTGAATCCCTGCACAAACAGGTGGGCAATGTAGAAGTCCCACACAACCACGATAACAGCGTGTGTGTTGAATGAATGGTGACTGGCAAACTCTGTCCCCTGATCCCTGGTAATCCACCCTGTGCTGAGTGGACAGCCACCTATATGCTGGACAGGGGTGACCTAGTAGTTCTCCACAGGTATGATGTTGCATTACTTAGCATTTAGCTGTGGGACATGTCCCTGACAGCAGATATGCATATCTGGGAGGCCCCTTGAAGGATATCTGTGTCAGATGTCCGTCCCACTATGGCACCTGTTTTGCAGTCATCTACAAACAATGTTGCCCACAAAACCCCTGTGTGTGCCTGTACCGTGGAAATGTAGATGTATGACAGGAGTGGACCCACGGAAGGGCCCCATGGGACACCACTTGCGACAGGCAGTAGGTCTGACACGCTGCCAGCAACTATGACCGTGTGGGTTGTGTCACATAGACAGTTTCCAACACATTCTGTGATATGCGTGTTCACATCCCAGCCAATGGGTTTATCAGCGATACCTGAGGGGTAATGTGATGAAGGCCTTTGCCAGGTCAAGGTAGGCTGTATGGACTGCAACACCCCATCAATGGCCTCGGTGACTGTCGAAAATGTCACCCATGCTTTAAAGGCATGAACCGCCCTGAACAAGACAAACCGTGTTGGATGCAAAGTATGTATGTCCCCTATGCAGTCATATACGAGCAGTATGATCCCTCCCCATGTCTTTGCAGATAGGTCTCCTCATGGTAATGGGACAGTAATAACCAGGCTCAGTGGAGGCATTGGCCCTGTGGCGATGGGACTACAGTTGCCATGCGACACAACCTGGGTACCTTACCTGAGGTGAGGCTACAAAGAAATAGCTGTCCTAACTGTGGGTCTAATACCTCAATGAGATAGTGGAGTACACAGTGGGGTCACCAGCTGGTCTCATGGATGCTATGTCCACTACCCTGGAGAGAGCATGTCCCACCTGTGTGTCACAGAACATTTGGTGACCACAAACCGCTGGTACAGACATCTCCTCATGTGTGGGGGAGGGTGTGGAGATGTCCTTACTGGACTTGTCAGCCTGTTTGTTGGCAATGTGTGTATGTTGAGTAAACTCCACCTCTTTGTGAACCCAGTCAGAGCATATGTGGGAGTGACCTCCCAGGTGTTGAGCATAGCAACTGAAGGTGGTATGATTGTCAGCCAGGTCCATGTAGGTATATCTGTGGAATGTGCCCTGGACCATGGCACGACAGTGTGTAACTCTACACATATGATGACCAAGGGTGTCATACCTCACAAGGTGTCTGCTCCACCTTGTAGTAGCCACCTCCTCGTGTTGTACATCCTGTGTATGGCTGGGGTACACCACACTGGATGCTTGGCATTGGTACAATGAACCACAGTTGGGTAAGTGAATGCCTGGTTCATGCAGTCCTGTAGGTACTGGTAGATGGCAAATGTGATTGATGCAGTGGCTGCAGTACTGTCGACCACTGGCTCAGGGTCCTTAAAGGAGACCACAGTAGTGTGCAGAATTGTGTAGTCTGCCTCTGAGCAAGCAATGTGTATGGTAACTGGCAACACTCACAGCAGCGGATGCCAATAGCAGAAGCCAATGTCCAAATAACATAGATTAACTTCTGCATGATAATATGTCTTATCATACATGTATTGACACGTGTGTGCTAATTACAATTGCAAATGGCGGTAAGACTGGCCTAAAGTTCCCGTGATGTACACAGTCTGGAGGTGTTGTTCCGATAATAAAGTGGCAATACCTCCCAATCGTGACCCCTGGGTATGAAAGTGGTTGTTAACCTGCAACATTGGATGTACACCATTGGGTTCTGGTGTCGGAAGACATGGTTCCTGTAGCACTACACAGTATGGGTAGTCAAGCAGACATCGCGATTGCTGAACACACAGCATCAGTGAAACCCACTGCTCACAAGGACACAGTCCGACAAGCTCTACACTTTACATATGCACAGTGGTGTCCATTGTAGGACCCAAAAATTGTGGAAAGAACAGAATGATGTCTTATTTCAATGCGTACCTGAACTCATTGTCGTCACAGGTACACATATGCACATAGCGTGTTTAATGTTGCTGATAGCTGTCCATGTAATGCAGCACAGATGCACAGAAATACCCAGGGTACGGGTCCATAGAACTGCGTCCACATCACAGTCCGCACACATGAAGGATGTGTAATGGGTACTGTCGATTGTTGCAGTCAAGGGATTCTGGGTATGTAGACTCTGGGCTCGGTGTTGTTTCGCAGGCAATCCTTTGTCCGCCCGTGGGAGGGATGTGTCGTAGCACCTGCCTTACTCTCCGCTAATAATGCAAACCATCCCCGGGAGAATGCTAAATGCACGTGTGAAATGTGTACAGCCCTATCCTCGTGTCCAGTAGGCAATTGGCATGGATGGACAACCGTATGGCCAAGATGGCACCCACAACTGCAAACCGGGTAAATTACACAGCAGCGGTAAGGCATAACACAGGAAATACACATAGGGACTACAGTTGACATTCCACATACAAAGCGGACCGTCGTGCCAACACCGGCGTACACAGCACTCAATCTGCCAGCAACAGAATGAGGAGCAACCGCTACCATAGAGCGGAACAGATGTGCGACCTGTGGAACACATACTAGTGGCACACACACACCGTTAAGTAGGATATGTAAACTATGGCACTCCCACCTATGAAGACAACATGGTTAAATGAAAACATAGGTAATCAACATGTTCGGTGGTGTTATATTGGAAATACGGTGGCGGATATGTCCCATTGGGATGTCTGAGGTTTATATGAAGCAGTTGCTAACCAGCATCTTTGGATGTATGTCATTTGTTCACAGTACTAAATCACCTGGTTATGTAGCACCATGTAGAATGGGTAGTGAAACAGACATCGCGATTGGGAACATACACCAGCAGTGAAAAGCACTGGGCAGGTGGACACAGTCCAGCAACATCTAACTTGACATATGCACATCGGTGTCCATTGTAGGACCCAAAATTCCATTCATGGAATGCCTGCTAGCTTCCTGCATTACTCACGTGATCTCATTGTGCGTCACCACGTCACAGGTACACATATGCACATAGCGTGTTCAATGTTGATGATAGCTGTCCATGAAATGCAGCACACATGCACAGAAATACCCAGGGTGCGGGTCCATAGAACTGTGTCCACATCACAGTCCCGCACACATGAAGGATGTGTAATGGGTACTGTCGACTGTTGCAGTCAGGGGAGTCTGGTTATGTAGAATCTGGCCTCGGTGTTGTTTAGCAGGCAATCCTTTGTCCGCCCGTGGGAGGATGTGTCGTAGCACCTGCCTTACTCTCCGCTAATAATGCAAACCATCTACGGAGACTGCAAAATGCAGGTGTGAAATGTGTACAGCCGTATACCAGTGTCCAGTAGGCAATTCACATGGATGGACAAGCATATGACTAAGATGGCACCCATAACTGCAAACCGGTGGAATTACACTGCCGTAGTAAGGCATTACACAAGTAATACACATAGGGACTACACTTGACATTCCCCATACAACAAACACAGACAACCAGCCGATGAAGTCCAAAGCAAAGGCGAGGTACTGTAGACACCGTCAGTGACCACTCAGAGCACACCAGGAATTAAATGCAGTCACCATAGTTTATTGAAGCTCTTTTCGTCTGCTTCATAAGCAGACTTATTCAGAATACATACAATGCAGTCCAACCTACTACATGTAAAACCCTTAATTGGTCAGTAAATTAGATGTGCTAGGTATTAATTACATGCCTTAAAGGCAAACAAGCAAACAAACTTTACTTGGGTTACAGATTCCACACAGTGAGGACATCAGACATTGCTTGAAGGTACATTCTTCATAGAAATAGAAATATATGTATATATATGAAAGATGAACCAACATAATGTTTTCCAAATGTCTGACTGTGTAAGCTACATATATATGTTCTACGGATTGTGCCAATATATTAAAAGAACTGCAGACACCTAGTAATATAAATGAACCATAATATACACAGATAAACCGTATGATTATGACTAATGTAAAATAGACCAACGAAATGTAAAGATTCACAATGTGGTAATGTAAATATTCATTTAGAAGGTTACTTAAATAAATCAATTCAGACATCCATGTCAAAATACTAACACAAGGCCAGCGAGGTGCCTGCCCTCACATGTACTGGGATGTTGTTCCACAGCATAGTGAGTGTCTGGGTGATGAATCTGTCCCACCAACACGTTCTATTAATGACAGTGTCAAGGTGTGCGTCACCTGCCCTTGTGGTTCTGAGGGATCTAACTTCTTTAGGTGAAGCATACTCATCAGATCTGGGTTCGACATGGCCTTGTATGCCAGGCACAGGTCACCTCTGGGCAAGTGGTATGCAACTGTATACATCTGGAATTCTTTCAGTTGGTCAGTATAACACATATTCCTGAGACCCTGCATCTGTTTGTCGATGAACTGTTGGTGCCTTTCCAGCTGCTGCAGGTGTCGGGTCAGATACGTTTTGATCGGGGCATTGTACCCAATCATAGGTCTAATGAGTGATGAGTACAAGGGGACAATGACCTCCCCTGATCTAGATGTGAATCCCTTCATGATGATGTGGGCAATGTGGAAGGTCTACCTAACTACGTTAGCAGCGTGTGTGTCTAACGAGCGGTTAACAACAACCGGGTCCCCAGATCCTGGTAACTCCCTCTGTGCTCAGTGGATTGCCACCTCTATGGTAGCTAGGGGTAACCTTGTTCTTCTCGAAGGGTATGACTATGCATTTCCTGGCATTTAGCTGTAGGCCATGTCTCTGGCACCACTTATCCACATCTGTGAGGCACTCCTGAAGGATATCTGTGTCAGATGTGTGTCTGACTATGGCACCCAGTTTGCAGTCATCTGCAAACATTGTCACCATAACCCCCTGTGTTTGCTTGTACTTTGGAAGCGTAGATGCTGAAAAATAGTGGACCCAGGACTGAGCCCCATGGGACACCGCTTGTGACTGGCTGTGAGTATGACATGGCGCCAGCAACTATGACCATGTGTGTTCTGTGACTTAGCCAGTTTGCAACCCATATGGCGATGTATGGATATCGTTCAAGATGGCGGGTTTATCACTGATACCGAGGGGTATTGTGTCGAAGGCCTTTGCCAGGTTGAGGTAGGCTGTATGGACTGCTTTACCCTCATCAATGGCCTTGGTGACTGATCCTACAAAGTCAAACACGTGTAAAGGCATGATCTGACTTTGACCAAGCTAAACTGGGTTGTATCCAAAGTATGCGAGTCCCCTATGTCTTTATCTATGAGTTCCATTATGATCCCTCTCCATGGCTTTGCAGATAAGGCTTGTCAAGCTAATGGGATGGTAATAACCAGGGTCAGTGGAGGCACCATCTATGTGAAGTGTGACTACAGTGGCCTTGTGCTACTACTCAGTGCGTATCCTGAGGTGAGGCTAAGATTAAACAGCTGTCCTAAGTGTGGGTTTAATTCCCCATAGAGTTCATGGAGTACACAGCTGGGACACCATCTGGTCCCATGGATGCTGTGTTGACTGCCTTGGAGACAGCATTTCCCACCTGTGCGTTACAGATGTTCCAGGATCTACAAGTCTCAGGTATAGATAACTCTCCATGTGGGGGAGGAAAATGTTAGCACTGAACATGTCAGCCAGTATGCTGGCAATGTGTGTAGGTTCAGTCATCTTCACATCATTGTGAACCCGGTTTGAGCATATCTGGGAGTGTCCTCCCAGGTGTCCAACATAGCTAAAGAAGGACTTATGAATGTCTGTTGAGTCCTTGTTAATTTCTCTGTTGAATTTCCCTGGATGATTTCATGACAGCTTGTAGTTCTTCACATATAATGAGCAAGGGTGTGTTACCTTACAAGTATTCGCTTTAACTTGTAGTATCTACCTCCTGTCGTTGTAGAGCTTGTTCATGGCTGGGGTCCACCAGACTGCATGCTTGTCTGTGGTACAAAGAGTCTCAGTTTTGTATGGGATTGCCTGATCCATGCAGTCCTGTAGGTGCTGGTGGAAGGCGATTCAGCGGTTTGAGTGATGTTCACCACTGGCTCAGGGGCCTTAAAGGAGACCACAGTAGTGTTCAGAAGTGTGAAATCGGCTTTTGAGAAAGGCATATGTATGGTAACCGGCACCACTGTACACATGGAACATCATGGCAATACACCACGGCTGGATGTGGGTAATGCTGGACATACCCACGGCAGGCGTGGCGTTCGAGTCCGATGCCGAGGGACCACACACATAGCCGGCCTTAGGCATAGGCCAAGTAGGCAGCCGTCTAGGGCGTTGCTCTACTCGGGGCACCTTTCCAGACTTTGTTTGGTGTAGGTAGACCAGGAGGGTAGCGGGTGATGTTGCGGTGGCAACTTCTGCCTAGGGCACCACTTAACCTAAGGCCACTCTTCCGTGGGTAATACAGCAGTACCCACACCCAGGCGGGTCATTGCTAGTATGGCATATCATCTATGGCAAGAAACCATATATTCCCAGACATAATGGCACAGCATAATGCCTGTCCGCCCAAGCGCAGACATCGTCACCAGCGCGGTGCGGGCGTACTGCGCGAGATGTCCGTTACCAATGTCGACATTGTCTCGCTTTGTGAAACAAACTCCACATAGCGATTCAATACTAAACAGCGACGGAGAACCCGATGTCCCGTGGCTGAGCAGTTCAACCTGTTGGGCCTTGTTAAAAGTGTGTAGCACAGCGGAACCGGCCCAAACCAAACAGCGGACATGTCTGTGGCTCAGTGAAAGCCGTCACGCAATGGTAAACCCATGTAATATTGCGACACAGGTCATACATACCGAGGGTTAGTAATGGAAATAGGTCCGTTCGACCAGACCGTGTGCAATTAGTATAACAAGATCTACAGCGGGTACACCGCCAATCGGCGCTACGGTTATGAATAATTGGGGGTGACATGGTACCATAGACACGGACAAATCGTGCCCATGTGACTCATCTAACATTCGTACACGGTCAGGGCAGTTCCGTACACTGGGCGGACAAGACCAAACCCAAAGCACCACAGCAACACCCTGACAATCGAAGGCCTGTATGCGTGGGGATATAAGCACCTGTCATCTGAACATCCCTGCGGTCACGACATATGCATCCTGGGCCATGGCGAGGGAATAAGGAATGTTTAACATGCAGTACCGCACCTTTCCCAGCAGGAGAATGGATGCCTGTGGCGTGCGTGAGTGCGGGGGATATGTAAATGTACTTAAGTACCATGGGTATGCATATTAATGACACCGAACAGCTAGCGTGTAGTGGTCACAGTAACTGGCAAGCGTGAATGCAGTCACGTTTGAATTACGACTATGGAACATATAGATGTGAGCGATATGCGTAATCGTCCATGCTGCAAAGACTGTTACATGTATAAAGTTGTAAGTGCGTTCTGCACCGTCCGTCAACGGATCAGACATATGTTACGGAATAGTCACAACTAACACAAAACACGTAACCACACAGACCCAGTAAACATATATAAACAGAATACGGATATGCATGTAGCCTGCGTAACCCACAATTAGGAAATGCGGTGTGCGTGTGCGTGTGTGATCCACTGGAAGCAGGGAAGGTTAAGGATGTGTCCTCCACTCATTTACATTCATAATTGTAAAATATATGCTTAAATAGTACTTACTGATTCCATGCTTTGGAATCGTAATGCTACAATTATACACATTGATATAAAATATCCTGATCAACACACTACATTCTAAGGTTTACTCACAACAATTATCAACTATGTTTCAAGATACTGATTGTATTGACCAATATTGTATTTATATTAACACATTGTTGTCGTATTATTGTTTCCATGAAGTAATGTATGCAACACTGATTTGTATATGTCACGTTATAATCAAGACTTGTAGCACTGTCCACTTAACTATGAGCAGGTTTATTGATTATTTGACTTTAAACTGACTCTGAAGGAAGTGTATAAGGGACAACTATGTAATGCATTTCGTGCTCCGTCGATGCCCCATGTTAGTAGGTGAAAGAGCTCAGTATCGTTTGACTGTGGAGTCTATCGTTTTTGTCATTGTCTGTTTTAGCAGATATATGTTCAATAATGTCGTTTATGAAGATGGGCAGGGCCTTAAGGTTTGCTGTATTTCCGCTTACTGGCGTGGATATAGATAGGCCAAGTAATACATAATATGGGTAGTCAAGCAGACATCCACGATTGGGGAACATACAGCGGCAGTCAAAACCACTGGCCAGATGGTGACAGTCCAACACGTTCTACACTTTACATATGCACATCGGTGTCCATTGTAGGACTCCAAAAATAGTTGTGACCGGCCAGACGGAGTGTCAGCCGTGACTACGGCACAGCTAGACATGCACCACCAGCGTGTTTAAGGTTGATGATACCTGTCCATGAAATGCAGGACATATGAACAGAAATCCCCAGATTGTCGTGTCCATAGAAGTCGTCCACATCCCAGTCCGCACACATGAAGGATGTGTAATGCGTGCCGTGGGGTTTGCAGCCATGGGATCCTGGGTATGCAAAATGGGGCTCGGTGTTGTTTGGCAGATAATCCGTTGTCCGCCCGTGGGAGGGCTGTGGGTATAACGTGCCTTAGTCCCCACTAAGGATGCAAAGCATCCACTGGGTAATGCTAAAAGCAGGTGTAAAATGTGTTCAGCCCTACATCAGTGTCCAGTAGGCAATTCCCATGGATGGACAAGTGTACGACCAAGATGGCACCTATAACTGGACACCTGGTGGAATTACACAGCTGCGGTAAGGCATAACACAGGAAATACATTAGGGACTACAGTAGACACTCCCCATACAAAGTCAGACCGCCCGTCTGAATACCGGCGTACACAGCACTCGATCTGCCAGCAACAACATGAGGATCACTCGCTTCCATACTGCGGAACAAATGGGCGACCTGTGGAACACATACTAATGGCATACTAACAACCTCAACTACGAAGGTCATACGATGTTTCAACACTAAGCGTTCCGCATATAGCGAACATGCTTCAATGAATAAATAGGGTATGCATGTTCTGTCTGTTTTATATTGACAATACAGTGGCGTATATGTCCTACTGGGCCTTCTGAGGATTACTTAAAGCACTTGCCAACCTGCAGCATTACATCAATACCATTTGGGTTAATCGTAGTAGAACATGGGTTTCGTAGCACAACATAATATGTGTAGTCAAACAGACATCCATGAGTGGGAACATACAGCAGCGGTCACAACCACTGGCCAGATGGACACAGCCCAACATGTTCTACATTTTACATATGCACATTTGTGTCCATTGTAGGACCCAAAATTTCTCCTTTTACCGCGCCAACTGGGTGCAAGCGGAAGACCAAGATGAACTACAGCCGTGACTACGGCACAGCTACATATATGCACCGCCAGCGTGTTCAAGGTTGATGACAACTGTCCATGAAATGCGGGACATATGCACAGAAATCCACAGATTGTCGAGTCCACAGATGTCGTCCACATCCCATTCCAGCACACATGGAGGATTTGCTATGGGTACTGTCGAGGGTTGCAGCCATGGGATCGTGGGTATGCAGAAATGGGTGTTGGAGATGATTGGCAGATGATCCATTGTCCGCCCGTGGGAGGATGTGGGTACAGAACATGCCTTACCACCCACCAATACTGACAATCATCCACGGAGAATGCTACATGCAGCTGTGAAATGGGTACAGCCCTACACCAGTGTCAGTAGGCATTTCCCAAGGATGGACAAGCGTCACGGACAAGATGGCACCCATAATAGCAAACCTGGTGCAATCACACAGCCGTAGTAAGGCATAACACAGGAAATACAGATGGAAACAACAGTAGACACACCCGTAGACATCCATCCTGCCGTGCGAATCCCGGTACACAGCAGCCAAGGTGCTAGCAAGTATGTGGGGATCACCGCTTCCACTTTCGGCGGAACATCACGGGCGACCTGTGGAACACATATTAATGGCACACCAACAACGTCAACTAGGAAGGTCATACTATGGTTAAAATATGGCGTTCCCACACATAAATAACATACTGTCATGAATAAATAGGTTCTACATGTACCGGCTGTGTTATAATGACAATACAGTGGCGGATAGTTCACAATGGTACCTCTGAGGATTACTTAAAGCAGTTGCCAACCTGCAGTACTACAGTAACACCATATGGGTAAATTGTGGAAGGACACGGGTTCCGTAGCACTACATAATATGGGTAGGCAGACAGACATCCGGGACTGGGGAACATACGGCGGCAGTCAAACCCACTGGCGAATGGACACAGTCCAACATGTTCTACACTTTACATATGCACATCGGTGTCCATTGCAGGACCCAAAATTTCTCCTTAAGTAAGTGTGGGCAGCATAGTGTGAACCAGAAGAGGTGACAGCCGTGACTACGGCACAGGTAGATATATGCACCACAAAGCGTCTTCAAGGGTGATGACAACCGTCCATGAAATGCAGGACATATGAATAGGACTCCCCAGGCTGCTGCGTCCATACGTGCGTTCACATCCCATTTCCGCACACATGAAGGGTGTGCAAGGGGTACTGTCGAGGGTTGCAGACATGGGATCGTGGGTATGCAAAAATGGGTGTCGGTGTGGATTGGCAGATGATTCGTTGTCCGCCCGTGTGCGGGGCGTGGCCATAACATATCGTTACTCCGCAATAATAATGCCGATCATCCACTGGAAATGGAGAATGCAGCTGTGAAATGTTTACAGCCCTATACTAGTGTCCAGTAGGCAGTTCCCATGGATGGACAAGCGTGCGGCCAAGATGGCACCCATAGCTGCAAACCTGGGGAATCCCACAGCTGTTGCAAGGCATAACCCAGGAAATACAGATAGGGACTACAGTAGACACTCCCCATACAAAGCCAGACCGCTGGGCAGATACCGGCGTACACAGCACTCAATCTGCCAGCACATCAATGGGGATCCTGCGCTTCCATACAGTGGAACAGATGGGTGACCTGTGTAAACATACCAATGGCACAATCTCAGCGTCTGCTGGGAATGACATACGATGGTCAAACTATGGCGTTCCCACCAATGAAAGACATCCTTCGGTGAATTAATAGGATTGATGTCAATAGACCATGGCAAACACCCAATGAACAGGAAAGACTTGCTGGCACCCTATGGCCACAAACCATGTCACACATAGGTAGATGGAACAGTCAACTTAAACATTTAGTCCACGACCGTCGCATATGGTATCCAAAGGTACTTCATAGACATGTATGCGCTATCACCCGTAGGCCCGTGAGACTTACACATAACATGGAAGTATCCAAGCTTTAAATGTCCACCCTTACACTTCCATTTGTCACTTTCTATGCGAACAATGAACATGTAGCCACAGCATAGAAAGCACAGGCACTGCTAACGAAACACACACATGTCAACATCACAGAAAGCATACTATGAACACCGTATTACATGATATTGTACTATGAAACACAAACAAACCAGCAACCTGCGGCAAGAATAGTCCCGTAGTTCGACACAACACAAGTCTTCGTAACATTTAAACAGTTTATTAAAACATGCAGCGTTTTCGTTGTTTCCACGCGTCTGCAGAAAAAGCAAAGTCTAAGAATGTTCACAATCAACAATGTGAGTCTTAACAAGATTTTAAATATCACATTGTTGATTGTGAACAGTTTAAATTGCTTTTTCAGAAAAGTTAATGAAAGCAACACACACACACGGAAGGGACGGAGGCGAACCTCGCCTATCTACATGAACTCACTACAGTATGAAGCATTTACAGAGCAGCTACGAGTTTACTGAACAGGCTGTCAGAGGCATACTTGTAGGCTGGTGACATCACCCGCCAAGACAATAGTTGGCAATAGCCAAGGTATGTGTTGCGGGCGTCTAAAAGCATGTTCATTCGCAGAGGCAGCTGGAAACACACACACACACACACACACGGAAGGGGCGGAGGCGAACCTCGCCTATCTACATGAACTTACTACAGTATGAAGCATTTACAGAGCAGCTACGAGTTTACTGAACAGGCGCTGTCAGAGGCATACTTGTAGGCTGGTGGCGTCACCCGCCAAGACAATAGTTGGCAATAGCCAAGGTATGTGTTGCGGGCGTCTAAAAGCATGTTCATTCGCAGAGGCAGCTGGAAACACACACACACACACACACACACGGAAGGGGCGGAGGCGAACCTCGCCTATCTACATGAACTTACTACAGTATGAAGCATTTACAGAGCAGCTACCGAGTTTACTGAACAGCGCTGTCAGAGGCATACTTGTAGGCTGGTGACATCACCCGCCAAGACAATAGTTGGCAATAGCCAAGGTATGTGTTGCGGGCGTCTAAAAGCATGTTCATTCGCAGAGGCAGCTGGAAACACACACACACACACACACACACGGAAGGGGCGGAGGCGAACCTCGCCTATCTACATGAACTTACTACAGTATGAAGCATTTACAGAGCAGCTACGAGTTTACTGAAGAAGCGCTGTCAGAGGCATACTTGTAGGCTGGTGGCGTCACCCGCAAGACAATAGTTGGCAATAGCCAAGGTATGTGTTGCGGGGCGTCTAAAAGCATGTTCATTCGCAGAGGCAGCTGGAAACACACACACACACACACACACACGGAAGGGGCGGAGGCGAACCTCGCCTATCTACATGAACTTACTACAGTATGAAGCATTTACAGAGCAGCTACGAGTTTACTGAAGTGGCTGTCAGAGGCATACTTGTAGGCTGGTGACATCACCCGCAAGACAATAGTTGGCAATAGCCAAGATTTGTGTTGCGGGCGCCTAAAAGCATGTTAATTCGCAGAGGCAGCTCGAAACACACACACACACACACACACACACACACACACACACGGAAGGGGCGGAGGCGAACCTCGCCTATCTACATGAACACACTACAGTATGAAGCATTTACAGAGCAGCTACCGAGTTTACTGAGCAGGCTGTCAGGAGGCATACCCCTCGTGGGTGGTATCATTTGCAGAGGCAATGCGCCCGATCGGGAGTTAGGTCAGAGTCGCTGAGTCACGCGGCCTGTTACCATCCCAAGGTCGCCGTGCAGTAACTGCGTTCGTGCTGCAGTCGCGAATACCAAGTAACTACTGATCTGTTCATCACTGCCTACTGGGCATGCTCAGACACTTAGACTCGGCACAGAGCAGACATGCATACACATGGTGCGGCGGCATGGGTGGCGGAATGTGGACCGTCGTGTGTGTCCAGCCACACAACAGAAACCTGGCCATGCCACAGGCGTGGCCGTTGCGAAGGGATACAGGCATGCACCGGGGTATATAACTGCAGTCGGCGCGGTGTGCACTGTGCTGTGTGTCTATCTACACAGCTGCCTACTGGGCATGCTCAGACACTTAGAGTCGGCACAGAGCAGACATGCATACACATGGTGCGGCGGCATGGGTGGCGGAATGTGGACCGTCGTGTGTGTCCAGCCACACAACAGCAACCCGGCCATGCCACAGACATGGCCGTTGCAGCGAGGAATATCTAGGTGCAATTAACCATGTGTAGGACTGGCCTACAGTTTGTTGCATGCTACAGACAACCCTCCCAAACACAGGCTACCTGCACAGATGTCCTGAGGACACTGGTGAGTGGGCATGCTCTCACAACAGCACCGTATTGGGTGACATGAACCACCCATACATAGACTGGGAACATTAGCCATGGCACAACACACTCGCCACGGTCACAGGTGTTCTCACACCTGGCCACTGTTAAACAGCCATGCACCATACATACTAGGGGGATGTCTGACAGTTCTGCCCATCACACATGGTGAGGATATGCCCCACACAGGATGTACAGCCCTCAATGGTGATGCCAGACCGTATAGTGGATCCACTGGTCATCCACATCCTGTAACCAACACCGGCATGGGGACCTAAGTGATGACCTCTCCACAACAAACCACACACATCATACGACCGGTGTGGTACCCTACAAGTCCTCCATGCCAGTGTTGAACCCAGGCCAGACCGGCAACCGCCCTAGCGAATGCATTCTCTGAGCACCCACATGCATGTCTGCAACAGGCAAACATGATAACATCAGGACCTTGTCCACCACAGGTAGGCACATGGTGTGGTGGACCCCAGCCACTGACTAGCTGTACATCAACAGTTGGAGCTAATACATGACAGAGCAATGTCAATACCAGGAAACCATCTCCCATTCATACCGGCGTCACCATACGGCCACACATACAATCATCCACGGCCGCTTGTGGGAGTGGTACTGCAGAGGGCACATGAGACAACCATAGGGCCTTCCTTAACTGTGGTAAGGACATGGTTGGGGGCACACAGACTTGGCTGGAAATGGTCCAGAATGGTACAACGGTCACTGCACCCACAGACATTGTCTGCAAACCAGCGGACATGTTCCATGCATACATCCCACCCCAGAGGGACATATCCATCCACCAGAGTGTAGCCTCCCAAACATCTCATATGGCCTGGGTGATCCCATATCTCTATGGCGGTTGACACAGCACCAATGGGCACCGATGGTGTCCCTGGCTGTGTGCTACCCATCCTCATTGAGGGCCTCGGCCCACACATGTGGCCACTGTGTCATGTTAGCCTTACTATGGGCTATGTCCCCAATGGATGGCATATGGCATCTGTGGTCCCACTATGCCAGGGTAGTGCTCTTATGGACTGTAGACAGCCACACCCTATCCGCTTGACAAGCCTTGTCTGCAAAGCTGTGGGGAGGTCCATACAGGTGCCCATGGATACAGACAGCGGTGTACAGCCAATACGGAACATACCCACAACAACATAGTCAAGGCGGATCCTGCCTCCCGAACCTGCTCGTCCTGTCTGGAGTGGTCACCAAGGCCATTGATGGGGATCGTGGGTTTGCACACAGTACCATGACCTGGTGGGGCGTTCAGAGCACACTACACATGGGACTCATGGAAAGGCTTCGCCAGCATACATGTGGGGACATATGTCACCCGATGCTTCTCAGAAAGGTTGGAGGTCACACCACACAGGGTTGGTGTTCCTGGTGCCTTGTCACACTCATATCTGGTCTCCAGTGGAGGCCCACAGGGCTCAGTCCTGGGCCCCTGCCATATGGCATTCGACCTTCAATGTGCATGCAATCATAGGGGATTGTGGCAGACAAGGTATGCAGATGACTACGCACCGGCCACCATACCCAACACCCCATGTGACACGGACATCCACCTAGGGCGTCATAGACATGGATAACTGGTGCCAGAGCCATGGCCTGCTACTACATGCCAGAGAAGGTGCAGACCTACCCAGTGTGAAGGACATGTTTGGCCCAATGTCACATGTAGGTGGTAAGCCATTCCAGATGGTGGACATGTTCATGGAAATGGCTACGACACCTGTCGTTAACATCTGTCAACACACACAATGGCAATGTGGGTGTGAAGACATTCCACTGTGGCCTCCTGGTCTGGAAGGAATCGCATCGACATCAGGGGTGTTCATTGTACCCTGTACACATCACACACCAGAGCAATGACTGCGTACATTGGCACATCTGGCCTGTAGCTAACCTGGCGCCTGCAGCACTTTCGGAAGGACCGCAAGCGTTACACAAGGCGGGGATGGCGGTGGTAGGACATGTGTCACAAGCTGCACGACCAAGGGGACTCCGGCTGTAAACCTTCACAGCACATCTGCTCTGTGGTGATCTGTGCCTGGCATACACGGCCATGTCTGACCTGGGTGACATGGGCATATTCCACTTCCTAGGCTCCAGGCAAACCACGGGCACAGAAGCGACTGTCACACACATCACCACAAAGATGAGTGTGGCGTGCTGGGAACAGGGTCAGCGGCGGAGACCCCCTACAACTGCGAGAGTGCCAGCCCATGTGAAGGAAAGGCACTGACTGCCTTCGTCCAGGAGTAATAATGGCGTGTGGATGTGTGGATATAGTTATCGCCAGGCATCATCTGTGTGTCAGTGCTGGGCGAGGGACTGGGGACTGATGGATGTGGCATCCCCATCCTGAGGGTGTTAGCAGCCACACACAGTCATGCTAGGTCCACACATGTCGTAGGGCACATACCCTGTTATGTACATGTGCGCCTATGTTCCTATGTAGGGGTCCATGCCGGGTACCTGTGCTAAGCTGATGTTGCCAGAGATGCCTGTGGGTACCCACGACTACGGCGTGGGGAACTAATTACAGTGCTCCCAGTAGGCACATGCAAGTACACCATCATTGTCATACGGGTTAACTGAACCAACATGGTGCTACACATGTAACCACCACACATACTGTGTACACAGATCAATGAATGCTGCACCTGTCCTGCATGGTATGTCTGCTGCATGATGTCAGTGCACAACCCACATCACATACACACCTGTCACCAGCCATACACACACACCACAACATACACATCACGTACTATGCGGACACAGGTATCACATACACCTCTCACTATCTTGTCCACCCTGTGCATCAGAATATGTTTGCATAACCATGCACTGATGGTGTAGCTCACAGTTATGCGGCAGAGACTTCATCATATGCACAGGGTGATATGTGTGCCACAGGCATAGGCTGTACCAATGGATGACATCATGTGTGTGTGTAAGGGCCTGTGCATTGACTGGGCATGTCTGTGTACATTGCATGTGGGTGTGGTGGAGCCCTACAGTCGTGTTTGCTGTGTGTGGGTTTGTGTGTACACAGTTCAGTCATCTGTGATGCCTACGGGGTATGCTTGGCAGCCCCAGACTGTACAGTGCAGGTGTTACGGCTCACTGTGTCCGCCTGCAGCGGCGTGACCCGTGCCTGCCTGGGGTCGCAGGCACGACCGGGTGTAGGTACAGACAGTCCACTCTCCGATGTCACATGTCCGCTGGAAGCGTGCCGCGCGGGGCGGTCCAGGGCCACGTCCACGTGGCCTGCTCTGTCCTGGTGTGGTCGGTGTAGTAGCAGCTGCACTGCTGCTGCTACCTGCACTGGGTGGGTGGGCATGGGAGGTGGCGCCTGCGCTGACCTGCACCAAGTGGTGTTGCTGGCCTCGCCCACGTGCCCTATGCCTCACCCCTACCTGGTGTTCCTGCACGGACAGCCACGCTCAAGGATGGCCATGCCTCGGTCGAGGATACCAGCCATCTCACCCAATCTCCTATCCAGAACATCGGCAAGATGCTGTTGGGCATCGCCAATGCCTGGATGTTGTCATTCAAGGAGCGGATTGCAGACCTCTGCAGCCTCTGCCCTTCCTGGTTCTGCCGTTCGACGCGTGCCTGCGCCGCCATTACAGTCTGGAACATCGTCTGGTTATACCAGCTGCTGCACCTGTACGGCAGGTGTATGTCTAGCGGTGCTCCCCTACGAGCAGCACCTGCCACATGCCTGCGTGGCACTGCACCAGTCATTACACTGGCAACATCGTGTGTACCCACACCTACTGCAGCCACCACACATTCCTGCTCGGTGCCAACAGGCGCTGACTGACCGTCATCTATGGGCAGCGGTGTTGGGGTATGTGTCGGCATCGAACCGTGTTCAGGGATGAAGGGGCGTAAGTGTGATGTTCTCCAATGGCACAGTGTGTGCCTGTGGCGACGACCCTGCCTGTGCCTCATGCACATGGTCATCACCACTAGTATCTGTGGGGACACTAGCATCAGCTGGACGCGGGAGGGAACTCACCTACAGCACCTGTCAATACAAAGGCATACCGTCAGTTACAATACACACACACACACACACACACACACACACACACACACACACACACACACACACAGACATCATGCATGTGATAATGCAGGTGGCATGCAGCATTCACACACCACAGACCAGTGAATGTAGACCAGACATTCCTAGTGGCAGTATGCACACTGCCCTGGTGGGAACAGTACAACAGGCAGGTGTCTTTTAGTAGGCATGCAGTACACACATTCATGGTAGTTTGCATGCATCGCCGTGATACACCGTGTGGCCTCGAGTCTCTTGACCGTACACATGTCTGCCGACACTATGTCATGTACACCGCATACATGTGTGGTATCATGTGGACATGTGGCGATGGTGTCCCACTGCATGCAGCACATCACAATGGCTGTCATGGTGCAGTGTTATGTGTACAGTCTACAGATACAATGTATGGGTAACAGGGATGTCTGTGCAGGTGCGGTTGGTGTGAGCTGTGTACATAGCTGTACAGTGTGGAGTGCGGGCACTGTGCCACTGCACAGTAGCAGGACACAGTTATGTTTCTGTGTGATCGTGACCTGGGCGCATTACATTGCCATGTCTGTAAGTCGGTTCATCCGCTCAGCAGCACGTATGTGGTGGATATTGGAGGCACCTGTAGTAGCTGTGGAGAGGCATTCCATGTCAGTGGTGTACTACATCGGATGTCCAGGGGGGCCACTACAGTGATGAGCCCACTATGTGTGTACAGGGTGCAGCGGTGACTACCCACTGTGGATGTACTGTGTGGCAACATGCCTGTAGGTATCGACCATGGCCTTGTCTGTCTGGGTCATTGACAATTGTGTGTGGTGGACATCGTGCACATGGCCCTGTGGTGGCCCATGTGACATACAACCATACTAGTGTAAGGTGTCACATTCCCTACAGATATGCAGACAGTGTGGATGTCTGCTATGTCGTGCATAGGTCATGTCATGGTGTGAAACTGTTGCAGCCAGACATCCACGTGCATGGGACATGGCATGTGCCATGTCTAGCGTGTGCACCGATGCAGGGGCATAGGTCACATTGGTAACACCTGTGCTCTGGCAAGATCACAGCTCACTATGTGGTACTGTGTGCATACTGCAGAGGCATACCGATGCATACTACACATGCAGCCATTGTGGAACACCTACACCATTGTATGCATAGCTGAATGCACGTAACACACCAATAGGTGGGTGTGGTGTCATGCCACTCTCGCTAACGGTTGTATCTACTGTACATGGGTGGTGTGTGTGTCGGTGGTGCAACCTGTATACCGTGACTGGGGCACACACAGGTGTGCATGTCATGCCTGGACACATGGGGAATATCAATACACCATATCATGCCTTTGACTAGCAACAGACTTACCTGCAACAGACCCTTGTGTTTTGCGGCCGCCAGGCGTACCTGTAAAGGGATGACACAAAGGTATACACATTATCCATTACTATCGCCACAGTCAGCAGTGTGCATGTCACATCATGCATCTGTGAGTTAGCATGTGCTATGCACATGTCTGCTAACACAACATAGCATACTGTAGTATCGTCCTGTGTAACCATATACCTGGCATGTATTGCTATATTATGTGTTGTACTATGACACCCACCCCGTCACTTATCATACAAACATGCATCCCTGACTTACCATGCAGCTCCAAGCTCATAGTTAGGAGACACCCACCTCCACGATGGGCGCATGGGTTTCTGCGTGTTGTTCGTGGGTGTCCCCAGACTGGCCAGGAGCTCCTCCGTGGCTGTGAGTGGGGGCTGGGTTGGTGGCCCACCACCTGTCCCACGTTGTTGTCTGGCGATTGCAGCGGCACGCTGTCTTGCACGCCGGATCAGGTCTGTGCAGTGCCTGCGGATCTGCTGATAAGTGCGGTTGTATCCGCCCAGGCTGTTCACCCTCCTGCACATCTCCTCCCACATCTCCTGTCGTTCCTGTGCCTGCTGTGGCACATGACTGAATAACATGTCATGATTAGTATGGAGGTATGGTATGATCACCTCCTCCTCCTGTCGACTGAAGCGGGAAGCGGGGCGTGGCATTATCTGTAAGACATAATGATGGTGGCAGGTCACATTTACACTGCTGTGCTGGCATACTGTTGGAAATACATTGCTATGACAAGTACGACATCTGCACAGTAATCTGTGAAAGGCATCGTGGCAGTGACACAGCCGATGTGTTGGCTTCACACCATTGAGCAGTGGGTGTCACATCATATCTGTTTGCCACCCCATCACACTGTACCGCACCATGTAGATGTTAGCCAGCTGTGGACATGTGTACCTGGCTGCACCTGTGTCCATATCACTGGCATAGGTCCCCATGTGGCGTCGGTGCTGCTGTTCACCTGGGCGCTGTGTATATGTCAGTACACATCCGTCTGTAGCCATTGTGAGCGTCAGCAGTGGCACTGTACACATACACATGGACACCTGCACATGCATGTGTTGTGCCATGTACATCCACACAGCACTGTGCGGGTGTTGGACAACTTGCCACAGCTCACCTGTGTTGCACATGTGATAGACATAGGGCAATGTGTAACCATGACACATTAGCAGGACAGGCCATGCATAGCATGTACACACACACATTGTCCAGAGCATCACACAGCACCTGTGACACCACAGGGTGCATCACCGCCACATTACTGCTGTGTATGGTTGATAGTGAGAGTGCCTTTTGTCCATTGCACCATGTAGGACTGTGATAGCTCATGCAGCCTTGCTGGGCAGGTCTGCATGGTATGGCAGGGTATGCCACATACATGGCACTGGGTTGTGATCCACCTGGGGTTTCACGATATTGGCAGGGTGGCTGTCCATTCCATATGTCATTGCTATGTGTATATGGACATTCAACATGTCTATCGCCATGGTGTGGACACTGGCCTCAAGCAAGGTATGCTGCGCTGCTTGCTGAGGGTGTGTCTGGTGCATGCAGGTATCACACATCCATGCATACACTGTAACCCAGGCAGGTGCTATGTGCTGGGATATTGATCAACACAGTGCTGTATGTGGACACACACGCTATCCCGTGCACATGGATGGTTGCCTGCACTGATGTGGGTACCACATATGTGTACATCCAGTGCCTGCTGCCACCCCATGTCTGCTGCTGCACTACACACCGCCATCCCTCCCTCTGTGAATGTGGTGTTGGGCACAGCATAGGTATCCATGTATGGGGACAGGGATGTTCACATAGCAGGGTCACTGATGGTATCGTCGATCAAACCATCTGGCGTATGGCGCACCCTCACACATATAACCCATTCATATTGTTGTTCACAGCGGTGACACAGCTATATTGCTATGCGGAGACATTCACAGCCATACATACACAGATGCATGCACGTCCATCTGTGGCATGGCCTGGACTATTGGTGTGGTTCAGCACATTACATGTTTGACTGCAGCTGGCGCAGACCTACTGTGCACATGTCTACGCGGTAAGCCTGTTCTACAGTAGGCATCTGTGATGTGCTGTGCACATCTCATATCTGCACATTTGGTTGGTGTCCATCGGTCCACGGGCCAGTGGTGGGACACACAGGGATGTTGCTGAACATATATGCATGCAACCCTGTACAGCTGTAACACTAGCCTCTCAGATGCTCATGTGTCGTGGACGTGAACACCGTACACACACATGTGGTTGTGGGCTGCCGTCCATACCCATCTCCTCCTGTGGGTTGCTATCATCCCACACACTCCTTGTATTGTATGTTCAGGCTATGCACCTATGTGGGGCTTGTGGGCATGCAATACGATACTATATGCCTTTGCACCCATCACAGACAATGTCACACAGGTACACTGGCAGCCGTACACATCACAGCTTGTTGTCAGCACGTCACATGTGGTACACACATAACACATCTCCTGTGGGACATGGTCATTTTATGCGGGCATGTCCAGCAGTCACATACCACAGCTACCCTACATGGCGGCTATGCAGGACATGTGTCTGTACAACTACTGTGACATGTACACGAGCAATGCCCCCTACCTACATCACATGGTACTACCTGTGGAGTATGTGTGTCTGCATCCATGCTATGGACATAGATGACAATTGTACATCAATATGTGCAACATAACTCATTGGGGTTGTCATGTGCACATGTTCCATGTGTCAATGCATTGTTTGTCTCTGTTGGGCGGTCATTGTTGTGCATGGTTTACATGGCTGACATAGCGTACTGTGTCTGATTCCAGGTACTTCATTGGGCTACCAGCATTGTACATTTCTACAGCACATTCCAGCCATCATGTAGCCAGCTTACATGACAGTGGGAGGTGTTCCGCCATGTGCACATATGTCACACAGTGCGAGGGTGACTGACACACATTGTCAGGACTGGGTTCTGACTGCTGTGGATGTGTGTACTGGTGTTGACAACCATGACTGCACCAGATGGTGTCTTCTGGATGTGTAACATTCACAACACACACCTACATTCACATAGCAGCACATCGTCCACGACAATGGACATTCCTGCATGAACACTGTATGCGGTATGTCTGTATGACCACTGCATATATCACTGGTAGCCACCAGCATGGCTGCCTACAACAGCGGTGTGTATCCTGTGCAAACATGGGTTACACCTGTCACAACACACCTGTGTCAGATGGCCCTGTAGTGGGTGACAGTGCAGTTCCATACATCATGTAACAGTATACATCGTGCACCAGTATGTTGCAGACATGTGAGCGGCTGAGCTAGTCGACATATGCACACATGACACATCACCTGGTACACCGTGTCTGCCTTGCCACCTGCTATTGTGACCACCCTGTGATGACATTATGCGGCCCACATGGACTGGGACATGTGATGGCTCAATGGTGAATTAACCCTCCAGGTGTGTGTCTAGCCAGGTGTCCAGTAGCCAGTGGTCTGCACGCAGGGATAGTGTACATTGGCCTACTCTGTCACTGGGACTGTTGACTATGGTCATACTGTAGTTATGCAGGCATGTAGTGTTTGTCAGTCTGATAGCCGTGTTCAACCACACTACCGTGGCACACATGACCTGTGGACATCTGCCTAAGGTGTGCAGCCCACATGTACATCTTCACATGCTATGCTGCCTGTGCAGCGGTGTCACATGTCTGTCTCCGGCAGGGCTGTCACAGGTAGGCACAGCATGCAGTGATGTGTGACAATGCTTACACCCTCCACTGTGCTGTACACAAGCACTGCACACACAGTACAGCACACATGTCATTTATCTGCAGTGCCTGGGACCTGCCTCCATGCCCTACGGCACACCTGCCAGTCCAGATTGTACACAGATCATACCTCCCAGGCACATACCTGGACTGCAACACACACGGGTGGGTGGTTCCCACACCACACAGTGATTTACACACATACTGTATATTCCCAAGACACATTGCATCATAGGTAATCCATGTTCAGATACCCATGTTCGTGACCGCTACGCACATTGTGACGCGACAGTGAATACACTGTACACCACAGGTTACATGCTGGTCGTGTTGGCATACTGTACATTGCACCTAGGACAGTTGCTACTGCTATGTATTGACAGCAACACGCCCTTCCTAGTCTGGACCCCCATGTACCCACACACGCATAGCCATGCAGTACGCATAGCTGGGTGACACATTACACGACACATACCATACCTACACTACCCTCGGCATGCACCAAACCTCCATGTGTCTGTGTGCTATGCCTACACACATCCCCCCTCTGTTTGCTGAACATCCATGCTTCTCATCCCTGCTAGCCACACCCTAAACACACAACCATAGCAGCATGCATGGTACATACACTCTACAGCCGGTATTACTGACATCCACTGACAGAGGTAGTTGATGGCATGGCACCCGTCACGATGGACAGTCTACGTGCCTATGCCAACACTGATCACAGTGCACTTCTGCTACATTTACACACTGGTAGGGACCATGCTATTCCACACAGAGACATGGTGGTACTGGCCTTTTCACAGGCATACAGTGGTATTCCTGTTCCATGCACACATGCTGTATGGGCACATGTGCAGGCTGTTGCACGGTAGTTATGTTCACCTGTGTGTGGTGTGTCACTTGACAGTCATGGTGTGTCCTCATGGTGCATCACATACTCCACAGCTAGCTACCTACACATGACTGCCAGACATTGCAGTGTGGGCCCTCACGCAGTGTGGTGGTATGTCTCTGCTGTTTGACTACATCCACATTCAATGCAGCATACCACAGTCATGCAGGCATTGCCAACACAGATGTTGCTGGCATCGTGCCTGCCAATGGGGTACCTACCAACAATACACACTCTCACTCACTACAGGGTTCCAATCCTTGGCTGGACATTGTATTAACCCTGTGGACACATACATAGTACTGCCATGCACATGTTATGTCCGGGAACACAGTCCCAATGTCACCTCAATCGCCGTGGTTGTTGTATCCGCCAACCTGGCTGTTACATGTCTCTGCAGCAGCACACTGCATTGACTGCTAGCCCATTCATGCGTTGTGTACCCTGACCACCACACTACCACATCTATCACACTACACATGGGTGGTACTGCATTGCACGTATGGGGCTGCATTTGTACACCCATGACTGGGCCATTCAGTATGGCACTGGGCCACATCTTGACATACATGCTTCACACACTCATTGACTACCTGCATGCCTTTACTGGCACCCTTGTTGGGCTTATGTGCGCCACAGCACACCACATCCCATGCTGGCCACCTGTCATACTATTGCATGGGTGGTTGGGGTGGTACAGAGGGTATCACATCAGACATGATCCGCTCTTTGCCCTTCAGCGCCATTCCACTTTATGCTATTGCCAATGTACACATCCAGCATCACATCGTACCCTATGTCTCGGGATGTTCGCCATGTGCCTCCTGTACAGGTCACACAGTGGTGCAGGCATATCATGCTAACTACAACAAGTCAGGGCCGTGTGACATTGCACAGTCCTCCGTCATGTGCCCCCTCATGCTCTGTATTTGCATTCGTACACTACCTGCTGTCACACAGTATTGTCCATGCCTACATATACCACATCTACATACCTGGCAGCATTCTAGCTCATCCTACTCATATTGCTAACAACCATACAGGTGTCAGTGTGGCAGATATATCATGTAGATATCATTGCATCAGTTACATCACACATAGTGCATACACATCACCTTTGCATAGTGACAGTCATGCAGTGTGTATCACATGGATACTGTCCTATACATGCATATCACGTTGTACATGGTTGATGTACACACACATGCCCCACATGGTGCTGTGGTTGCCATATTCCACCATGGCGTGGGTACACATGTGCAGGACCACGCATTTCTGGACCGTATGTCTAGCTGATACCTTGGGTGCCCTTGTACCTGTGCCATACACACATGTACACGCGGGCAGTGTTACAATAACACATGTGTGGTGTACCTTACACAATGGATACAACGTTACATGTCTCAGTATAGTCATGCTGTGATCTCTACCCGGCTCAGACAGTTTACATATGCAAATGACAGTCATGTAACACATCTGTACTCACCTGCATACCACTAACACAGGGGTGTAATCTACTCTGCCATGGGCCATGTTCTCCGCCATACTGATGCATGTAGTACTCCTACATGGCGTTTGCAGTGGGCAGGGTGGGAGGAGCACTCCTGCATGTGTGCACACATGCCACATTGCTCAAGCCGGGCGTCTGTGTGACATCCACAGACTGGACACACACCGTGCTGTGGGACATAGGTCCTGTGCACATCCCACAGGGGCACACTGTGTCACTAGTCATGTGATAGCTCCCTTGCTGGTAGGGTGACACAGACCCATGGTACCACCACAGCGGAAGTACTGTATAGACATACAGTTGACATCCACTTCTGCCGTTCAGTGGACACTACCATGGGGGGGGTGACACTACTGTGTACATTGCACATGTGTTTACACGGCCCTGCGGGACATCATTGTGGCACACATTGCACCTGCTACGGAGGGTTTGGACATGGTTACTTGCTGTTCCCTCCATTTCGGGTACCTATTCTGCTACTACATTGTCCCATATGTGCAGGCCATACATATCTTGTTTATGTACATAACATTAGGCCATCCCTCCATCATGCATGCTATGCCTGTGATACTGTCTATGATTTCTGAACATATCCATCATGACAGCTTTGCATTACACATAATTGACATAGTCACCCTACTGCGTGGGATACGTGCGTCGTGCGCACATTCCGTATGACATCGGCGGTATATGCCCATGCACATGTGTGCTGTGACACTATACATACATGGCCTATCCTGCTGTGGGGCTTCATTGTTCGATATCCACTGACAGCATCGGCGTGGGTGGTGGCATTGTTCTGTGTTTGGAATCCCTATGGCGGACCTTGGGTTATCACGTCTGTGTACATGTTGTCCCACTGCTGTGCACCGTTGTCCGCAGTCGTTGGTATGCTCAGCGGCTTAGCATTACATGACCACCTTTCACCACTCTCTGCCTAATGGACAGGTATCTTTACTTACACATCGTTCACATACAGTGCAGATTAGTCATACGTATCATGCGTTACACATCAGTACATCTCGTGGGTTCGACATACCTTTCCGGCCTTCGCTTCTGTATTCGTCAATATCTTCCTCTCAGTATTTTCTTTCGATAGCGTTTGTGTTCGTTGTGAACATACGGTTTGAATATCAGGAGTCTTCCTTTTATTCGTCGTCACCTGAGGCATGTGGGTTCATCACGCCAATAGCTGTTCCTCGGTGTGTACTTATCGCATATCACTGGTGATCCTCCTCCATTAAATGCGTTACCGGAAACTAGGCCATGGTTCATTCCTCGTGTGGCGTTAGTTATTTGCACTACCTTCGTGGGGATGGTATGTATTGTATAATGTTTGTGTGACTGCATCGCTATGTGTGGTGTCAGGTACATTACGCTGTGGTGTTAGCCGTGGATTGTGTGTGTTGGGTATGGTATTCTGTTTGACATGTGGGTGTCCGTGTCCTGGCGGCGTCTGTCGATGGCATTGTGCATGCAGATGTGTAACATAGCTGTTAGATTCCTGTAGACAGCGGATGCAAGGATGCATCCGCTGCTGCTTGTGTTTCCCACGCGGCTTGTTGCGGGTATGCGCTGTCATTGACTGCCTGTATGTTTTGCTACGGTTTTAGCTGTTATCCCTTTGATATGTGCGATGGGGTATATCTGCGGATGTGGGTGGCCAGTGCGGTGTGGGTCTTGCATTTATACATACAAGATATGCTTGTGTGTGTGCTCCATCCCTGCTTGGGGAGCTGCAGGTTACCTGTCTGTTGTTCTGGGAATGTTTGTTTTGTTGATGTCGTGTGGTGTCGGTATCGCCTGCATGTGTGCTTCCTGCACGTATTCCTCCTTCACATCGGTTATATATCTGCGGATGTTCGTCCGTGCCTACTATCCATTGGCATTTTGTCACTGATAGTTCACGGTGATTGTGGTCCTATACTTGGGGCGGCCTGTATGCTACCGGTAGCCTCCTATTCGTGTGCCGCTTGCTTACTTAGCGGTCGTGGAACACACAGCGGTATTCACGGGACCGTAAGTGTTCACGATCGGTGCGGGATAGCACATTCGTATTTTCGCCGTACATGCCTGATGCTGTGTAGCGTTGCCGGCGTATCGTGTTGAGTCTACCTTATGGCGCCATACATACGGTCATGGTTTGTACATCGTCCTTTGCATCTCCTGTTGGCTATGGCCCTGTGGTACATTCTGGGACATTTCCGCTTTGCATCGTTTTACGTCGCCAGCGCATAGCCACTGAGGAGATGTCAGTACTACTTTGTGGGTACTGCTGTACATCGCCTATGGTTCCTGTACTGTATGCCTCGCATGTTATTACACTCCGCCTGTGACATGTCACCTACATACACATTTTACAGTGGCACACACATTACACACACACAGCGGAACACCGACAACCTCACCTCACACATACACATATTGCCGCCATGGCTCTCAACCTTCTATTTCCAAAATGAGGAACACACACATTAGTAATGTGGAACAAATGGGCATAATGTGGAACACATACTAATGGCATAGTAACAACTTCAGCTAAGTAGGTCATAGGATGGTTAAAATATGCTGATTTACTTACAATGAAGAACCTTTAATGAATTACTATGATTAATTTCTATTTACCAGGATGTCATTTAAATACATTCCTAACAATGGATGTTTGACAGACATTTTCAATGTGGAACTTTGAGGAACTGCGAGGAACATGAACTGTTTTAGACCCCAAATGAGTGCGTTCCTCATAATGGCGTACACTTCACTGGTATGCTTGCGGCTTCGCACCGGCGGTTGCACACAATACCTCGTTGGCGCATCGCCGCCGGCGGCGTGTATCTCCGCACTCATATCCTATGGATATGACACGCACATATCCGTTTACTGTACCGTGGACTGGTGATCATCCCGACAGCGGATATGTATTGATGCAGGTTGACATTTCCATGGCTGGCGTTACCTGCTCTGCCCACCCTCCCGGATGATCGGGTTGTCGGTCACTATGTTTACTATGTGGAGATTTCGCGTCTTACTTATCTGTGAACTTGCATCCCTGGGTTCCATATTAACCTGTTGTACTTTATATCTGTGTATGCGTACATATATTTCTACATGTGTACTGATATCTATTTCCGTATCTGTGTATGCACATAAGTACATATGTGGTCGACTTGCGGCGATAGTGGCAGCATCTGGCTCGCCGTGTGCTGTAGAACCGGCGTCGCGGTGAGGTGTTGGCGTTCCATGCTCTGCTGGCTATTGGGTGTGCAGTGTTTGGGCGGTGCCTTTGTTGGAGTCACACATAGGTCCGGCCATACGGTACACATTACAGGCGGACATGTTTGTGTGGCGTCCATTTCACTGTGTGTGCAGGTAAGGAGGTGTCAGTCCATGGGGCCTACACTGTCAAAGTATGTGCTATCGTTCCCTCTTTGCCAGGGCGTAGGCATATTGGAGTGCGCCTCCGTCTACCTACTGGGGCTGGCACAAGCGTGTTCATGGCGCTGAACGCCCTGTGCCTGTGCTTGCCTTGGCAGTTGTGGCGGGCTTGGTGGCCCTACACCATTATGTCCCTGCAGCAGCTGTTTCCGCAGAATCATATTGTGTAGCATACAACATACTATGAATATGTGGGCACATGTGCCTGGAGAGTACTGCAAGGCTCCACGGATGTATCCAAGCACGGAACCGTGATTTCAACATCCCAAACACACGCTCTATGATTATTCTGGTTTGTGCGTGTGCCTCATTATGGCGTTCTTGCATGTGTGTGTGTGCATTTCTGATGGGTGTCATCAGCCACGGCTCCAGTGCATAGCCAGCATCCCCACAAGGTGACCTTGTGTGATGTCCCCTGGCGAATACCTGATACAGCTGTGAGGCATGCCAGATATGGGAGTCGTGGAAGCTTCCAGGGCTGCCAGCACACACATCCATGATAATGCCCTGCGCATTGCACACGACCTGGCAATTGATGGAGTGGTATCCCTTGCCGGTTATGTAGCGTCTAGCCTGCTCCCCTCGCGGTGACTTGATTTCTATGTGCGTACAGTCGATCGCACCCAGTACCTCCGGGTATTGTGCCACACGGTGGAAGCGGCGCATATTGCTAGCCAACTCCTCCTGAGATCTGGGGAAGTTTATATACTCATGGGCATGTCGTAACATGGCATCCAGGAACTGGTGTAGTACCCTAGATGCTGATGCCTGTGAGATACCCATTATATGCCCGGTTGGCCTTTGAAAGGTACCTGTAGCCAGTATTCGCAAGCTCACACATACCTTTGTGTCCACTGGGATGGGCTCCCCTCTGTTGTCTCTTGTTCTCAGGCGTGGCGGCACAGCTCCACTATTTGCTGTAGCGTGTCCCTGTCCACCCTGTAGCGCTCTACTATCTCCAGGTCTTGCAGCCCCTGGTAGGTCACCCTTGGTCTGAACACTCTCCTTCTCCTGTGAGGCCTACGGTGGTTGTCGGCACCGTCCTCCGCAACTCCGTCTGTCTCTGCCACATACCTATGCATCACGGCCACGGCGTCACCCAGCATATACATATTAAAATTTCCCGTGTGTTTACACCCTACGGTCGCGGCGTTTGGGAAATCGCTGTGTGTTGTGTGCATTCACACTTTATACTGTTGTGCTGTATACCGGTGATGTCATTGGGTGTGTCTGTGCAGCCGTATCCATGGATTATTTTCGGTGTTTTACGGTTGCAACTGCAGCGGTATTGCCTTTAGTGTTACATTACAGTTGCCTGCATTGGCTTAGCTTTGCATCTTACATTACTGCATCCTGCAGGCACATGGCATATGATGCATTTTATCTGCAGCCGCGGTTATGCTACCTCTGTACTTGGCTGTGCTATTTCGGTTCTTTGTTCTTTGCATTTCTACTACATCCCCTACTATCTTTGCATTCATATGCCTCCCCTTTCCCGTTATGCAGGAGTCTGCATACAGAGTTGTCGGCTGCCGCCGTTTGCCCTTCCTGGATTGATTGGTGTTGATTGCTCATTACGGCTCCAATTACACTGCTTCCGCATTTCCTCATATTCTCCGCATTACCTTCCTATATCCGTGGTTGTTGGCGGGAGGCCGTCACATGACTGGGTTGGGGAACATAGTCATCCTCGTGCACATGCATCTGTCGCGGCGCATTATGTACTCTCAGCGCATCTATTTCCTCACCGCCGGTCCTGCTGCTGTGATGTGCATTGTACAGCCCAGGTTTGCTGGCCTCCAATATGCTTCCTCCTACAGTGGCACACCCTCTGCGATTGACATGTATCTCGTGTAGGCCACTCCTCGGTGTAGTACCGCTCGCCGTTTGCTCCATCCTTACACGGCGCCAGCTTTGCGATTCACTATTATCTGCCTCATTTGCATGGCATTGACTGCTAATACATGGTTCTGGCGAACACTGCCACCACTCCTTGACAACCCTTGCGCTGGGGTTGAGGCTTTCCATACATACTATGGTGTGTGGTGGCTGTACAGCTGATGTGTATTATACAGCTCTTTTAGGACATTGTCATATTATTTCATTGCTTTGCACCTTCTGTACACATATCCGGGGTTCTGCTGTGGTTTCTCGTACATGACATTTTGTCATTATTTACAGTTTGTGCATGTTTTCTTTGGACATTCTCGGTGCCTTTCGCCTTTGGCATATTGCACCTGTATGATACCTGGCGTTGACAGCCTTCCGTTACTCCTTGGTCATGTTTGGGTAAATGTAAACCGTTTTTTTTCGGTTTACATTGCCGTGCCCTTACGCTACGCATGCCCCACTTCGTGAATCGCTATTTGCCTTCATTTGCATGGTGCAATACCGCACACAGTGTGATTAGCATTCCTACGCCGGGGGCGGCGCAGGTCGGCGCCGCCCGGTAGTGCCGATGGGATTGCTTCATACCTGAATCGCTCGGTGGCCATATTTCTCTTTATAACGCCAACACTATGCTGGCGCCTGGCGCAAGGTTCATGAATCCCGGGGTATAAATACTGTCTATGAAGGAATGTGTCAAAATAAAACAATACCATAAACATTAAATGAAGTCAATTAGGAACGTACTTAATATTTAGATGTCTGCTTTTTTCAAAATCATCAGCCTTATGTCAGAGGATATTTATAATTAATTAAATATTAATCTATAATAACTTACATTAAAATACATATTTCATAAAATGTTATGTTATTATATTAAGTCTAGAGTTATATAGAAAACAGACTTAAATATGCATATATTTTATGATGACACTATAGTATGTATTATAACTAATATATGTATGATATACAATAAAAATAAAAATAAAAATGAAAGTGAACCTTACATTTATGTTAAAAAATATGCTATACTGCATATGTATATAAAATGCTCATGGAGCTTTCATTTCATGGATATTAATACTGGCTTAATGGATAAATAATTATTTATTCCTGGAGGTATATGTGCTCCTAGTCTCAATATCCAGTTTAACTCCATAAGTGCTAGATAATTCTCTGAGTCACCACCTCTAACTTTCTGTGATACCTCTTGCAAAACTCTAAAGCAAAATGAATGAGTTGGAAACTCCATAATGTGTTTTGCTAGGGCGTTAGTTTCCACAGCCTTGCGTATGTCATACAGGTGGTTATAAATGCGTTCTTGTAGCATTCTCTTGGTTAATCCTACATAAAATGCCTGGCATATTGTACAAGTGGCAAGATAGACTAAATTACGTGTATTACAGTTGGCATAAAAATGTGGCCTAAAAACATAGTCATTGCATGGATGTTTAAAAAATTGTACTTTAGTTATGTATTTACATCTGTTACAATTATGGCATGGAAATGTGCCTTTGTTCTTAGATTGGATGCTACTCATTGCATTATCTTCCTTGTTCATCGTGATGTAATGATCACCACATAAAATTCTTTTAAGATTTCTACTGTTCTTATAAAGAAATCTGGGATATCTGCCAACAATATCTTTGGTCTGAGAGTCAATAGTTAAGATGTGCCAATTATCATGAACAATCTGCTGTACATTTTTTATATCACTGGTATATGTAATGGTATATTTGATGTAACTACCAATTGCATCTTCTCTTTTATAATTATTAAAATAATGCTTTACACAGCCTGCATCTGTGTTTTCCTTCTCTGCAGATATTCTGTCTCCTAGTACCTCTTGTTTAATATTCCTGACCATTATAGGGTCATATCCTCTGTTAATAAATAATTTTTCTAAGGAATAGGCCTCTTTACTTAGATCTTCAGTTCTACTGCATAGTCTAAGTATCCTTACGAACTGACTTTTCACTATGCCATGAAAAGTATGTCTTGGGTGCATGCTATCAAAAGTCAGTATTGCATTTTTCCATGTCGGTTTCCTGTACAGTGTTGAAACAATATTACCCTCTGATGTTAAACTGAGTGTAACATCAAGGAAACTTATTTCTTTAGTGGAAGTTTCTTTAGTGAAGCGTAAAAATGTAGTAGTTGTTTCTAAATATTGTAAGAATGTTTCAAACAGTTCCAAAGTACCCTCCCAAACAATTATAATGTCGTCCACAAAACGCCTATAAAATTTAACAAACTTGAATTTCTCATTATTGAATAAGTATAGCTTTTCCCACCACAGGACTACCAAATTGGCGTAAGTATTTGCACAGGGGGTGCCCATGGCTACCCCCCATTTTTGCAAATAGTAAGTATCGCCAAATATAAATGCATTATTTACTAATACTAATTCTAGAAGTTGGCATACTAGAATAATTCTGTCATTAGAAAAGGTAGTCTCTTTGGTTAAAAGTTCTCTTATGTATTCCATGCCAATGTCATTCGGTATTGATGTAAATAAATTCTTTACATCCATAGTTATAAGCATGTTCTGTTGCTTACTATCTAATTCTAATTCTTCTATGCTATTAAGAAGGTCATATGTATCCTTAAGTATGGTAGGGAATTGGTTCACCACTGGTCTTAAAGTGTCTTCTATAAATATAGAGACATGTGCTGTGATCCAATTCTCCCCTGATACAATAGGCCTAAAAGGGACTGGATGTACTTCTTTATGGACTTTGGGTATCCCTTTAATTATAGGTATAATGGGATATTCTATACTCAGAAATTCAAAAATCTCCTGGCTTATTTGGCGACACATAAGGAGGTCATAAAGAACCTCTTTTACTGTTTTCACGATATGAACCACTTCTCTTGATGTTACTGGGGTATATGTATCAACTTCTGACAGCATATTAAGCATGCTAGTAATGTATTCCTGACTATCTAAAACTACTACACCCCCTCCCTTATCAGCCGGTTTTACAACTATATGTGAATTCTGTTTGAGTTCACTCAGAGAACGGGCTTCTGCTGGTGTAAGATTATAAAATCTCCCTTTTTTAGTTGTATTACTAAACATATGGTAATATTGATTTTCACAAGCCCTTAAAAAACATTCAACATGTGATGGCATAGTTGGAATACAAACACTTCTAATTCTATAGCGTGCAATTTCCTGTTCATTATTAGTGTCAGTGTTGAATAGTAACTTTAAACACAATTTCCTACAGAAAAGTCTGAGATCAATTAGCGTATCTGTTAATGTTGCAGGGGTCGCTGGAATAAAGCTAAGACCTCTGTTTAAGACACTAATGCTAGGTTCATCCAATACAAAGCAAGAAAGATTAAAAAGCAGGCTGGGAGTCAGTTCTTTTTTCTTCTGTTTTGTACGAACTGTTCCACTGAATATTTCCTCTTGCGGGAGTCCCTGCTGTGAGACCGCCCTCTTGCTTGATGTATGATCTGCCGTTTTTGATATGGTAAAAAAGTTACCGAAGAAGGTAAGGCACTAGAAGTGTTTTTAGGGATGGCTCCAGCAGCTAGAGCTAATGAGTGATTAAAAAATGCTTCCTGATTAGGGGGAGGTGTGTCTGCAATTGCTGCTTCGGTATGGCTAGTTCCCAATGAAGCCGGTGTAGGCACTTCTCTGTGAAACATAGATGCAGGCATCTGAGGTAAAGGTTGAGCAACAGCATGGGTTTCTGCTGTCTGTTTGGATTTAGCAGTAGTGAAAGTTTCCGACTGTAACGATGAAGTCGGAGGTTGAGATGCTTGATATCTGGGCCAAATAAATACTTGGCCCTTTTGAAAATCATTGTAGTCACTTAGTAGCTTCTTTTGTTTGGTGACTCTTAGTCTGTCACTAAATGCATTTACTTGTGAGAATGTATGATTAATTTTGTCTATACAATATTCTGAGGCAAAACGTTCTAATAGCTGTTTATGTATCAAGTCCGTTTTGTTTCTCAGTTCTGTCTCCAATGGTAAAAAATAGTTAAGCATCAATTTGGCATAACTAAATCCCAACTCTATGTTCAAATCTTGCCACTGTTTAAGAAGCTCAGGGTGTGAGTCCCCATAGGTGGGCATACAGAACACCCGCATGCCTCTGGGGACTACTTTAAAGTGAATGCACGCTTCTAGATGTAACCTTTGCCAGGCGTATCTTTGGAGCTGGTATAAATTGTCTTCTAAAGATTTTAATAAAGGATAGAAATCTGTAAGGTTCTCACCATTTTCACTAGGACAGGTTCGTCCCGTTTTGCTTGTTAGGTCCAGAGACAATAAAGGGTTCTTGTTTAGGTGTGTAAGTCCATCCCATAATGAGGACATGTCCCTCGGCTCCGGATCATGGCAGGCAACAGACTCCATCGTGTGCTTGAACTACCAACCAAAAAGAAGACAACGAATGCTCAAGGAATAGTCGGTGTCCCTGCTGAATGGTTCTCTCACCAAAAAACTCCGAAACAGTAGAAAATCGTAGTGAGATGCCAACCACAAAGGAGTAGAAGTAGGATATTCTAAGTAAATCACTGGTAGCTGGTCAAGAAACTCTGGCGACTCAGAAAATGTCCAAAACTTTTATTAAGAATACAAAGGATGAGCGCTTTCGCGTGGTTCATCCACGCTTCATCAGATAACATTTAATGATCAGCTGTTATGTTTATATACATCCGCTAAGCACGGGAAAATTTCTAATTGATTAAAATAAA
The DNA here is from genome assembly GCF_019279795.1 of Protopterus annectens. NCBI lineage: Eukaryota > Metazoa > Chordata > Ceratodontiformes > Protopteridae > Protopterus > Protopterus annectens. The sequence goes on from NC_056728.1 coordinate 1,544,520,328, forward strand.
ATAAATCTTTTATTTTAAAAACCTTCATTTACAATCGCGCTTATTTCATAGGCATTATTACAAATCAAGAGTGAAACTAAAACACTCTGTCTTGTATAAAACACTCACTGAAATATATATAACAGATAATATGAAAAGATCATATTGTTTTTAAAAATATATGTGTCTATTTATTTCATTGTTATCTCTCTTGGCTTTCAGTTATACGGAGAGATAATGATTATATCTGTTAATGTCAGTAAATAAACCATCACACAAATACATTCATATCTCATCACTTGACAGCTATGGCTAGCATACCTGGCAACCCCCTACAGCAGGAATTCAGGTCATAGCCATTATTAGTGGGGAGACACAGGCCCAACCTCAGCAACAGAGTGTAAATATTGGTCATACAAAGTAATGGTATGAATACAGCAACATATATTACTGTAGCATAACTTTTTTCTGAGGGTTATGCTGTGTGACAGCCAGATTCTCTACATTCTGAGAACAACCAGTAATTATTGTCCAACCATTTGCCTGACATCCACATGTTTCTGGTAAAAGGACAACATATATCAAGCACACGTACACATTCTGCAAATATCTGTGTACTGGAAAAGTAGGGCACCTACAGGGAAGATACCCTACAGCATATCTGCATTACTGTCTGTCATTGTGGCACATGGATGTTGCTGGACTGTCCCCATATACTTGTAATAACACACACCTATTTGTCTGACAGTGGCTGTATGACATGTTACTGGGACTAGGCACATAGGGGACACACTACAGTAGATGGCATTGATGGGAGTGGAGACATACAGCACACTCCATCACGGCACACAGGGACATAACTAGTATTGCTACTATGTTGCTGATAGCCACATACATGCTGTGTTGATTGATGGTGGGGTCTAACGTGGGAGGTAGCAGTGGACAGTGCAGGCCAATTTGTATGTGCAGGGTCTGTACATAGTGAATAGTTATGTATGTGGTCCTGTGATGTGTTCCCCTCTTCTTGTCTTTCAGACAGGATATATATACTGAGGGACCCGCTGTTTTCAGCTGCTGAAAATAATGTTATCCTGGATGGCCTCCGACTGTATCACAACATTCTGCTGTCCAGGAGTTGCCAGAATTATGAACAATGTGCAGCACTGTGGGCTGACCTCATTACAGCAGTCAACCATGTAAGGCTACAGGACAGAAGGTACAAGCAGGTATGACACTGGATAACAGATATGGTAAATAATGCACGGCAAAGGGCCGTTGCTGTGACCAAGGATCATGCTGTCACCGTTGGAGGGCCTACAGCAAAACAATCACTCTTGGCCACAGAGGAATACCTGGTGAATCTGGGACCAGCCACCAGCTTCCAAGCATCCATCACCCCATACATCCTGGAGGTGGGTACTACAGGATCCACAGCAGAGCAGCATCTAGGTAAGCCTCCTGTGTTCATCACTGTAATACTGTATTAATCATTGTGTCAATATCTGCATACCAGTAAACGGATTTTAGATCAATCTGCATTGGGGGGTTGTTTTTAATGAACACTTGTGCACATATACTCAGAATGTCAGCAATGTAGGCAGTATCACAGAACCTACTGTACATGTTGATATATGCACATATTATCCTGTAACAATGCCACATTTGGTATTGCTGACAATACTCTCCCTCACAATTCCATAGCTACGTCAGGTGTGATCAGATTTCAATGTCCTGTACCCAGTGAGTGTGATGCTGTTTTTTTATGGAACATATATACCCTAAGAATGTTAAGGGCTGCCATTTTGCTGTAGACACAACTGATATGCATAGCCAGAGTACAATACTTGTATGTTCAGTTTCGGAGGGGTTAACTGAAGTGCATTGAATTGGTAATCACAGTAGTGGATTTTCAGCAGCAGTAACATATTTGTGCTTACTTTTGTGAAGGTTTATGCAGTCTGCTATACAGTGGGGAATAGTATACTCAACATGGGTGCACTGTGTTTTAGGTGTAGGTCTATCACGTACACTGGCATATTGCTTATCTCACAGGTGTATAGTACTGGCAACTTTAACTGGACATAGCTGCAGTGCATATTATAAAGGGCCTTCTTGTCTGTGTATGTTGTAGTCTGCTCATGTTTTGTGCATGAGATCAGAAATAAAATGTGGTATGTGTAATGCAGTTGTGGCTCCTCACCTGTGTGTGTGTGTGTGTGTGTGTGTGTGTGTGTGTGTGTGTGTGTGTGTGTGTGTGTGTGTGTGTGTGTGTGTGTGTGTATCACCATACATAAAAGTGCAGGTAGTACCATACGTATTTTGTCTTCCTCCTCACAGGAGACCATGAGGGTTGGAGTGTGTATCCCTTACAACCTGATGTCAGTGTCTGATCAGACTCTGATGATGATGGTGGCCATAGTAAGGCACAAGAGAAGTTGTTGGGGGCTGAATCTGTCCCATGGGTTGACATTCCACTTCCTCCACCATTGTCCCTGCACACAATCAGTATGCCCACACATACCCAGTCCCGTGCAGCCACAGATACCAGACAGTCAGAGCATGGTGGCTTCAAACAGGAGAGTGTGGCATCAATGGCATCAGTGTGTGTAGACACTAGCAATAGCCAGAGAGCTGGTGAGGTCCCACACAGGCAGATTGACAGGGGTGCTCGAAGGAGGACTGCTGCCTATCCACCACCTGTCACAGGTGTCACGTCACGGGTCACTCGATGCATGTTTCGGTCCATCATGGAGGTACATGCATGTTCCAAACACAACACCAGACAGATGCTCAGGATCATGAATGCATCACTGTCTGACATCCATGACTCCCTCCATCACATTGGTGACACCATGCATTATTTCACTGATGTAGTAGACAGTGAGGTGAGACAT